>NC_056745.1:651036301-651068801 GCF_019279795.1 Protopterus annectens | reverse complement strand
TCGCCGGTTCGCCGGTTCTCAGTGAGGCGCTTTCACAGCCCCTGGTGCCCGCTACTTCAGAGCCACAGGCCACTACCGACTCCCATGTGGAGCCGACTGGGCCTCTGGAAACTCAATGTATTGGACACTTGGAAATCAATCCCTCAGATGGGTCCGGAGCCGCTGAGCAGGCATCGGCTTCTGAGGGTGTCTTCAGACCTACACAACTATATGTTAAGCCATCTTTAGCTTCAAAGACAAAGACTAAAGCAGCTCTAAAGACAAAGAAACAAGTACAGCATTCTCCTATTCAGACTTCCATGCCTAAAAAACAGATGCTCAAAATGGCCGAAGACCTAATTACCTTGATCAGGGGCTCCCATCCCCCTCCTGATAAGAGGCCTAGGCAAGAGACAGAGTATGACTCTTCTGATCAGGTTTCTATTTCCTCCGATTCCTCTTCTGAACAGGATTACTCCATGCTTCCCTATGAGTATTCTGATACTGAAGAATCCATTCCTTCAACTTCTCCTCCTGAGGACTATTCTTTTGGGGAAACACTGCATACTATGAGGGAGCATTTCCACTGGGAGAGCCAAGATTATTCTGAATCTAAGAAAAGGCTCAGAGACTTCCTGCTTCTTCCTCAGCATAGACCCCTGGCTATTCCACCCGTTCTAGACATTGTAGATGATGTATTTTCAGAGTCCGGACTGTCCCCTGACTCTTTACCCCCTGCACCTGCTAAGCCAGACAGATACTACAGAGTCCCGGATTCTCATAAATTCCTATATAAAAACCCCACTGCTGACCCAGAAACTATAATACAGGGTCCCAAGGGGGTTAAAGCTTCCACTGCAAAAAACCCTGTCCCCTCTGATAGGGATTCTAGGGCTCTAGACAGATGGGGGAAAAAAGTTTACACTTCTTCTACCCTGGCTGTAAGGACTTTAAACTGTCAATTTCATATGCTTAAGTATCAGCAATATTTAATGTCACTACTTGAACAGAAAATGTTGGCAAATTCTGAATGTTCAGAGAACAAGGAATTGCAGGATTTATTGCATGCAACTGAACAAGTGGGAAAGCATACTTTGCAATGTGGTTATGATTCACTGGAGGCCTCTTGCAGGGCCACTGTTACAGGTTCTGTTATTAGAAGGCATGCTTGGAACAAAATCTGCCTGATCATGTTAAAGCAAAATTATTAGATGCACTATTACAGCATGATACTTTGTTTGGTACTAAAGCAGAAGAGGTGTTGAAAAAATGGAGGATAAAGCAAAATCCATGCAGACAGTCAAGGATTTCTTACAGGTACAGCCACCCAGGTTTAGCAGGAACTGGCCTTCTAAAAATTGGTCCTTTCCAGTCTCAGACAGACCACAAAGAGGCAGATACAGGCATCCCAGAGGCAGATCTCAGCCCCAAGGCTCATACAGGCCTAAACAATGGGGTGCTCCTACCTCCAAAAGCGGAGAAGACAAATCACAGCCTTACAGGAAACAGTCCCAATGACTTTCCTCTACCAGTTCTAAACAGTTTTCTTTTGACAGCCCCCTTAGGGGGAAAACTAGCACTTTTTTCATCAAATTGGCAAATCGTTACCCAGGACAAATGGGTCTTGAACATAGTGTCCCAAGGCTACAGGTTCCATTTTCACACTCTACCAAGGTCAAAGGGCATGCCAGACCTGCCACACAATCAATGGCCAGAGGCACAAAAACAAATTACAGCCCTCATGGACATGAGGGCCATTCAGCAAGTACCACAACAAGAGCAGGGGTAAGGATTTTACTCCAGACTTTTCCTAGTACCCAGAAAGGACAAAACCTGGAGACCAATTCTGGACCTGTCTATACTAAATATGTTTCTGGAAGTACCAAAATTCAAGATGTTGACTCTTCAGCAGCTACTGCCCATGCTGGGCAAGAGGGCTTGGCTCGTAACTTTGGACCTAAAAGAGGCATACCTGCATGTCTCAATCAGACAATCTTGCAGAAGATACCTCAGATTCATAGCTGGCTCAATGCATTACCAATTCTCTGCACTGCCCTTTGGCTTATCTACTGCACCCAGGGTCTTTACAAAATGCCTGGCACCAGTAATTGCATTTTGTAGACAAAAAGGAATTCAAATATATCCCTACTTGGGCGATTGCCTTATTCAAGCAGAGAACAAAGACACTCTTCTAAAGCATCTGGCATTTGTAAAAAGATTACTAATTGGCTTAGGGTACACAGTAAACGAAAAGAAATCAAAGCTAGTGCCCTCTCAAGAGATAATATTCCTGGGTGCAAGCTTAAATACAACTGCCCAGATGGCTTATCTCACGCCAGACAAACAAAAACAACTGACTGCTTACTTCAAGAAATTGGCAACAAAAACCCACCTATCTGCAAAGAAAATCCTGCAGGCTTTGGGTTTCATGGCATCCTGCATTCTACTAATTCCATATGCCAGACTGCATATGAGGAAACTACAATGGTATCTGAAAAGTGTTTGGACACAGCATTGCCACAGCCTGGAGACAGTAATTGCACTCATTCCCTGCCTACAACAGGAGTTTCAATGGTGGGCAGAAGCCTGTCACCACAACAAGGGTCTGCCATTCAGTTTACCCACAGCCAAACAGACACTGACAACAGATGCATCAGATTATGCCTGGGGGCCCCGTATGGCAGGAAAATGTATTCAGGGCACATGGCCTGCAAACCAGAGGCATCTTCATATCAATCAAAAAGAGATGCTAGCTGTTCAAAATGCCGAGAGCTTTCAAGGACCTGCTTCATCCAGGACAGTTACTGTTAAAGACAGACAACACTACGGTCATGTGGTACATAAACAAGCAGGGAGGTACACATTCCTACCCTCTCTGCAGGCAAGCAATGACCTTATGGGACACAGCATTGGCTTTTCAAGTTCACCTGCAAGCACAATTCCTGCCAGGAAAAACAAATACTCTGTCAGACGAACTAAGCAGAAACCTCATGGATCCCCATGAATGGAAACTGGATCCATAAGTCTTCAGGATGATAATAAGGAAATGGGAATGCCCAGACATAGATCTGTTTGCCTCCCCTCACAACTGTCAGTTGCAGAGATTTTGCACAAGGATTTACCCCAAGCAAACATGGAAAGTGGACGCCCTATCATTCAGTTTGAACAATCTAACATTATATGCTTTTCCCCCACTACCTCTCCTTCCCAGAGTACTCCTAAAGGTCAGGCAAGAGAAGCCAAAAATTATTCTGATTGCACCAGACAGACTGGCTGTGCCAGCACTGGTACCCAATCCTAAAGAGCTTGTCTCAAGGTCCAGCATGGATATTGCCTCAAACTTCTCACTTGCTGACCCAACAAAACAATCAGATCCTGCACAGCCAACTCAGGACCTTATATTTGGCAGCATGGCGGATAATGTAGCCATTCAGAACACTCCTCTTTCAAAAGCTGTTATGGATGTCATCTTGGAGGCCAGGAGGCCCAGTACCAGAAAATCTTATGCAGAAAAATGGAAGAGATTCTGTGTTTGGAACCAAGAACAAGGCATTGACATGTCTGTACCAAATATTCCTCAGATTTTACAATACCTAACTGAGATGCTGAACAAAGGCCTATCTTTCTCATCAATTAAGATTCATGCCTCTGCCATTTCTGCACATTACAATATGTACCCTCCTATCTTTTCTCATCCCTTAATAAGGCAGTACCTGAGAGGGGCCAAAAACATTAGGCCTCCAAGGAGAGCACCCCTTCTGGCCTGGGACCTCAATTATGTTTTGGAAAAACTCACACTGCCTCCCTTCGAGCCAGCATCAACAGCAGATATAAAATTCTTATCCTAGAAAACAGCTCTGCTCCTAGCCATAACCTCTGCAAGGCGAGTCTCGGAGTTACAAGCACTCATGGCTGTGGAACCTTTTATCATTTTTCATCCGGACAGGGTTTCTCTGAGGACAAACCCTACATTTATGCCTAAGGTGGTGTCCAGTGTGGCCCTCAACCAAACCATTCACTTGCCTACCTTTTACTCAAATCCACAGAACAAGGGTGAGAAAATTCTGCATTCTTTGGACATACACAGGCAGTTACGCTTCTACTTGGACAGAACTAAAGCTTTCAGAAAGACTGAGTAACTTTTAGTGTCATATGTTGCAGGATCACAAGGAAAGGCTATCTCAAAACAGACTATTTCTAAATGGATAGGCCATTGCATCCATTTCTGCTATTTTCAACACGGCAAATCAGTGCCTAAGGGCATTAGGCCTCATTCCACCAGAGCAGCAGCCACTTCAATAGCCTTCCTCAGAGGAGTACCAACCAAAGAAATCTTAAAGGCTGCAACTTGGAGTTCAGTGCACACTTTTACAAGGCACTACCACTTGCCTCTCTACTCTAAGTCCAGAGCAGGCTTCGCCACTGCAGTTCTGCAGGGCCTCATAGCCTCTCCTAATCCTATTTAGCCCAGCCACCCATCCTCAGCTTTGAGTAATGACTGCAACAGTGAAACACGATGAACATAGTACAGTTTTGCACCTATCATAAATGTAGATGTTCGAGTGTATTCACTGTTGCAGTCCAGGTTACCCACCCACCATCCCCCTTCTCTTTGCTGGGAGTTATCTGCACTTCTTTATCCTATACAACCTTTTTGGTGTATTTGCTTGTAGATGAAGGAAATTTTATTTTTATGCTTGCATTTCTTATTGGTATATTTTTCAGCCTACCTATTTGGGGCACCTGACATCTGGGGCAAGAAAAACTAAAGAAAATGGTGCCGGCTGCATCTTTTATACCCCTTGCGCACTGACGTCAGGGAAGAGGCGACAGCAACCGACGTCAGACCTAGACTTTGGAATTCTGGCCGACTGCAGGTAGCCTGCCAGCAGGATAACCCAAAAGTAATGATTGCAACAGTGAATACACTCAAACATCTACATTTATGGTAGGTACACAACTGTACTTTTCTATCTCCTATGGAAGATGGAAGTATAGAATCTGGGATCACATATACCCTTGGGGAAATGGACCAGGACCATACATTTCAGCTATAAAATGGATCATTATTGTCCTGAAAGCTAATACTAAATGTGAGATCTGAAACCCTCCCTGATACCTAGAGAGATAAAGAATAATAAGAGGCCCCTTAATAATGCATGGAGAACATGTAAAAGGTAACATCTGCCTATCTAATGTATGAAGGAGACTCAGCCAAAGCTCAGCAGTAAGCCTTGCATTATATAAAACAATTTTTCACAAGTAAAGCTTTTAATTCATATGGGAGGATCCAATATGACCATTCCTGAATATTGTCTGCCAACACTTGCTGAATGAACTGATAATGCAAATCTTTCTGCACAGCCTGATTAAAAAGTAACAAGACACCCAAAAATTTAATAAACTGGGGTTTAAATGTACAATTATATGGGCTCATGGAGGCATTAAGAATACAATAATCACTAGCCAAAAATGGTGGTTTGGTAGGATTGACTGGTTGGTTGCTGTTTTTGAAACATCTCCCAGGAAAGTGGAAACGTCACTTGTGGATTTTCAATACACGCTAACAGATGTGCGAACAAGGTTAAGCTGCTTACACTAGATGTCTTTTTCCCAGTCTTTCCACAGTTCCCAAACAAAGATTAAAAAGCACCTGTAATAAGTTCAGTCACCAATATTAGTAATAGGGCAGGGAGGAGAAACCTTTGTTAAGCTTCTCTGGAAATATTAAAACAGCCCAAAATGTTAAGGACCGATCTAAACAACCTTTATAGAGTTATAATGTAAATACTTTAATGCACCAGCAAGACTTGGTGGACAATTAAAATGCTCCAAAATGTAAAAGAGATAGGACCATTTGACACAATCAAAGGCATCTGACACATCCACTGCTAAGAGAGTAGGGGGTGTGTCCAGTGCCTCCCTTCGAGACATTGTGCCACCAAAATAAATTATGCAGCACACATCTTCCTTCCACAAAATCCACATTATCTGCCATATACCCCTTCAGTTTTCATTCTGAAGTGATATGGGCCTATAACTAATTGCGAGTGACAGAGACGTATCTGGCATCAAAATCAGCACAAGACATGATTGCTTCCAAGATGGTGGCACTTAGTTATCAACTGACACAGCCAAACAAGCTTGTCATAAAATACCTAACGTAGAGGGGGGAGACTGTCTATGCACTTCCACAGGAAAATACCTCCATGTTCAAGGTTGGAACCAAAAGGTTGAGAACTGATTCTCTTAATCACAACAATATCCATGTTTCTTTGTAATTATTAAAAGTGGTTCAATAGTGTAGTACTTTATGCATTTACATTTTATGATGGCTTGGTACTATATTAATTCATAAGAAAAAAATAGATCCTTTAGAGGTAATATGGAGTGGAAATGTGTTCTGAAAGCATACCTCTCAAGTGTACAGATTTTCGGAGAATGTCCAGATTTTTGCCTCATATTTTTGATCTGTTTCTCATAAAATTGTGTTTTTCTGGCAAATCACTGGCAAGTCATTGAGGGATGAAGTCAGAAAATAATGACAGACACTTGGGTTTCAGACTTTATACCCTTCATAAAATTAATGCTAATGCAAAATGTATTTTTTCTATGAACTTTCTAAGTCCGTAAGAGCAATATTTAAAAAGTATCCCTATTTTTGGGCCTTTGTCCCCCATTATTTATGGCTTTGCCCAGATTTCTTACTCTAAGAGGTTGAGAGGTGTGTCTGAATGTTTGGAAAATATATATATTCCAGTATTGCTATTTTATTTCAGAGTAAACATTTTCAAGCTTTTAATCAATAATACCTAATCATGAAAAAACTTTGCTTTGTGATATTAAAAAAGTCACTTTTAATACATTAATAGTATAGAAATGAGGTTTAAGAGGAATGAGGGAATGAGGTTTAAGGGAAGGCAGTAAGTGAATGAGCTATGTAATATTCAATTGACAATGACTGTATTATGTGATGTATAATCTTTGCAACTAAAGTATGTCAATATATCAATATGGCCTGTTTTCATTTATATAAATGTATAATTGCCAGTGTCATAAGTGATAATTTGATGAAGATGTTTCCTGTTTAAAATTAAAAAAGATAGCTTAAGACCAAATGCAATCAAAATATCAAGGAATGTTCAGAGATTTGCAATTTTTTTGAGAATTTGCCATTAGGTCACCACATGTGGCTATATATATATATATATATATATATATATATATATATATATATATATAGATTCTTATCACTTCACCTAAAGACCTTTTCACTGACACTCATTTCACTGAGACCAAATCACCTAAAGTTCATTTCACCTAAAACTCATTTCACTGACAAGTAGTACTCTAAGGCAAGTCAAGGTATATGTCCTTTTCCCCACTGTAGTGCGATCCTGGTGTTAGTATATATAGTTGGAGGGTGTGGGGGCATAGCTCTCCACCTAGCTACCTTTTACCAAACAATGTAAAACAAAACCAGACAACATAAAAGCGAAATAAGTGGGGGGCTATGCCTCCTACACCCTCCAATGTGAAGGGCTGTGCCCCCACCCCCCAACTACATATACTAACACCAGGATTGCACTACAGTGGGGAAAAGGACATATATCTTTGACTTGCCTGAGAGTACTACTTGTCAGTGAAATGAGTTTTAGGTGAAATGAACTTTCAGTGAAATGAACTTTAGGTGATTTGGTCTCAGTGAAATGGGTTTCAGTGAAATGGTCTTTAGGTGAAGTGATACAAATCCATATATATATATATATATATATATATATATATATATAGATCGATATATAGATATATAGATATATATAAATATATATATATATATATTATATATATATATATATATATATATATATATATATAAATATATATATATATATAAATATATATAAATTAAGGAATGGATTAAAATGGGAAATTAATTATTTCATTTCTTCTGATAAAATATTTGAGGTTTGAATAAGAGTCATATATACTGCTACCTTTGTAGCTGATCATTTTGGGGTACTTAGACAAGATGTTAAGAAAATTGTAGAGGGGAAGTGTATAAAATAACTAAATAGTTTTATTGCACGAGATAGTAATTTTCTGGAACATCTTAACTCTTTAAGATAATGTCATAGGTTCATAGGTAGGTACTAGCCCATCTGCCTGAAGGCATTTATAAGCCTAGCCAGAATGTGTTGGCTTTCGCCACCCCCTTAGATAAGTTCCCTGTGCCTCTGTCCAGCAGAGCCACTGAAGTGATCCCCGGGGTAACTTTCTGTTTCCCATCCACTCGTCAAGGTTACTTTTGAAGAGTGTTAGAGAGGAGCTCTGCCTAATGTAGATTGGAATCTTGTTCCAAAGCATAGGAAGTCTCTGGGACAGGAATCTATCCCTCCAGCACATCCTATTTATTGTTGTGGTGAGGTTTAGATCCCTAGAGCGTGCGGCTCGAGGGGATAATTTTTTCTTTAGGTGGAGCATGTCCATCAATTCTGGGTTGGACATGGCCTTGTATGTCAGGCAGAGATCACCTCTGGTTGGGAGGGTGGCCTAATGGTTAAGGTGTTTGCCTTACAAACACAAGGTGTAGGGTTTGAGTCTCACAAGGGATAATTTGCTAGGCTTAAAATGGCTCGCAAGGGCAGTTAGCTTAGTACTAATCTATGAACCTATGAACCCATGAACCTGAGTAGGCAGTACGCAACCGAGTACAGCTGGAGTTTCTTCAGTCGAGCTGCATAGGGCATCTGTTTGAGGTCAGTGATCCTCTTGGTGAGGTACTTCTGTGGTCTTTCCAGCAGTTGCATGTGTCTTGTAAGGTACATCCCAAATGGGGCGTTGTACTCTATGATCGGTCTGATAAGTGATGAGTAGAGGGGCACAATGACCTCTTTTGATATGGATGCATAGGGCATCTGTTTGAGGCCAGTGATCCTCTTGGTGAGGTACTTCTGTGGTATTTCCAGCTGTTGCAGGTGCCTTGTAAGGTACATTCCAAATGGGGCGTTGTACTCTATGATAGGTCTGATAAGTGATGAGTAGAGGGGCACAATGACCTCTTTTGATCTGGATGCGAACCCTTTTGTGATTAGGTGGGCCACGTAGAAGGATTTTCTAACCATTTTGGCAATGTGATTATCAAAGGTGAGATTACTATCTACTTGGGTCCCCAGATCCCTTATTATGTCTTCTGTATTTAGGCGACTACCACCTATGTGGTAGTTTATGGGTACTTTGTTTTTTCCAAAGGGGATGACTATGCACATTTTGGCATTTAGCTTGAGGCCATGATTTTGACACCAGGTATCCATCTGAGTGAGACCCTTTTGGAGGATGTCTGTGTCAGCCGGAGAGTCAATTATAGCCCCTAGTTTGCAGTCATCTGTGGACTTGGTCTGCCATAGTCCTCCTGTGCTTGCCTGTACCTCTGAGAAGTATATGCCGAACAGGAGGAGTCCCAGGACTAAGCCCTGGGGAACACCACTTATAATTGGTTTAGAGTCAGACCTAGCTCCCGCAACTCTCACCATGTGGGTTCATCTGTGAGCCAGTTGGCAACTCATCTTGTGACGTAGGGGTTTATGTTCAGGCTGGTGAGCTTGTCTATAATACCAGAATGGGGAATGGTGTTGAAGGCCTTTGTGAGGTCTAGGCAGGCTGTGTGTACCACCTTTCCCTCATATGTAGCCTTGGTAACTGTCTCAAAGAAGTCCACCAGGTTTAGGAGGCATAATCTGCCCTTAACATAGCCGAACTGGGTAGGGTCCAGTGTTTGGAGGTTCCCAATGTCTCTGTTAATGAGTTCTATGATGATGCGCTCAATAGCCTTGCATACCAAGCTAGTCAGGATTATAGTGCAATAGTTCCCAGGGTCTGTTGTGACTCCACCTTTGTTGAGTGGAATAACTGTTGCTGTGTGCCACTCTATGGGTACGTAACCTGTGGAGAGGCTGAGTTTGAACAGTGTGTTTAGGTGAGGGGTTAGTTCGTCTTTGAGCTCGTGTAGGACACAGCCTGGGACACTGTCCGGTCCCACTGATGCTGTGTTTTTGGCTTTGGTGAGGGCTGTTTTAACCTGAGTGTCTGTGATTTCAGGGACTCTACATTCTTCTGGTATGGTTATGGGCCCTTTTGGGGGTGAGAGAGGGGTGAAGTTTGCACTGAACCTGTCTGCCAGGATGTTGTTGATATTGGTCGGTTCAGTGTATTTTGTGCCATTCTGTACTAACTCTGAGCAGATCTGAGCATTACCATTTAGATTCTTGGCATAGCTAAAGAATGCCTTGTGGATATTTTTGGTGTCCTTGGCAATTTTTCTTTCGAAGCTCACCTTGGATGATTTTATGAGGGATCATAGTTTCTTGCTGATACTGATCAAGGGATGTCTTCCCTTCTTGGGATTTTACTCTTTTCTGTACTAATTTCCTCCTTCTATTGTATAGCTTGTTTATGGCCGGAATCCATCAGACTGGTTTCCTTTTCTTGGAGGAGTGAGTCTTGGTTTTGCTTGGGATGGCACGACCCATACATTCTTGTAGGTGCCCGTAGAATGCATTAGTAAAGGATTTTACAGCTTCGACAGCATTATCCTTCAGCATGGGGGCATTGAAACTTTCCACCTTGATCTTAAGTAACGTGAAGTTTGCTTTTGAAACATTTTTCACGGAGGTTTCCTTGTCTGGGGTGGGGGCAGAATGTGGATATCCAAAGTGATTTGTTTATGGTCAGATCTAACCAGTGAGGGGTTGACCTCCGGTGTGGAACACCGGTCGCCCATGTTGGTGATGACCTCTGGTGGGAGTGTTGACCATTTGAACCAGGTGTTTGAGTTTATAAATTCTAGGAAATGTTGGGCAAGGGAGTTAGTACTTGAGTAGGTCTCCCAGTTAATGTTTGGGTAATTGAAATCACCCAATATTAGGGTGTTTGGTAGGACCTTTATGTTTCCCAGTGTTTCCAGAAATGCGGAATGGAGGTCCTGAAACATGGTGGGTGATCTGTAGTAAGCTACAATTTGAATTGCAGTTTTGCCCATTGTTAGTTGCACTTGGAAGATCTCTGAAGCATCGTGCTGTGCCACTATCCTAGAGGTGTGGGTATCCTTGATGAATATGGATATGTCTCAGCCTTTTGTATTTCGGTTCGGGTTCTGTGGCTGAAATATATGGTATGAGCTGTAGCCTGGTAGTGCTGGGGTGCTTTCTGGAGCCTTAAACCAGGTTTCTGTTACTGCACATATATAGATTTTATCCATACTGAGGAGTGCCTCGAGTACGTACATTTTGAGGTTTAGACTTCTGGCATTGAGTAGCATTGCCCTCAGTTTTTTGTTACTTGTGCTATTTATGGCGGTGGGTTTGTCTTTTGAGCCTTGCCTAAAAAAGGCACTATGGGGATGGCAAGAGCCTTGGCCAGTATTCGAAGGCCTAAGGGTGACAGGTGCAAGCCATCTCTAGCCAAGCAGCGTGGCTTGTCAAGCATGTCATCCCAGGCAGACAGACACTGGATCCCCTTTGAATGACACCAGAAACTTAGCCAATTGTTGAAATCGAGATTTTTTTTCTTTATACATATACTATTCATAGTGATGCAAGATGTTATTACACATATTGGACTGATTGGTGGAATAGTCTTAAGAGAAAATATAAACACCAATGTTATATAGGATTGATTTATCCAGATAGATTGATTCATGAGCTGGATCAATATAATGATCATGATACCAATGATGAAAACACAGATTAGTAGTACAAGAGGCAATCAACCCGCAATTAGGCAGAGTTATAATAAGATAGGATGGATTGTGACATACTTTGACTATGCAGATGTTGAAAGATTTTATACACACAGGAAGATATCGTATCTTCCTACATCAGCATTTAACAAAGGTTTATTCATTGCATGAGCAGTCATTTTCTGATAATAAATGTTGAGGATTAAAAGAGTTTCTACAGAAAATGCAAATCCATTCAGTTTGCCTAGTGCTGCAGAGGCAGGTCATCTGTTTGCACTGCCAATGAACTCAGTTTGAGAGTGAACTAGGATCACTAGTATTGCTGACTGGTGGTATAGGATGAAGTAGCCGACAGCAAACTTTCATCTCTTCAGGAGCTTGTGTGACCTGTGCCGGGGACCAGTGCCTCACACAACATCTACTGAAATTACATGGCACATGATGATATCTCTGATGGTGGGGTCACTGCACCATTCCCTAAGATGGAGACTTTGACCAGTCACATTTAGGATGATGGTACCCATCTATTATGTTTTTAGGTTTATGAGGAATGCATTGGGCAAGGAAAATCTGATAACTGATGACCTGTTTCACTTTGATAAAATGGTTACACCTCCTGTTAAAAAAGGCTTTGAATTCTATCTTGGAAAAAGAAATATATAATGTTTCAGGCAAAAATATCAAAGATATTCTAATATTGATTGAGGAGATTGCTGACACTGCTCAAATTACACGGATTGACAGTAAGCTGTTAGTTTGTGACAGCCACAAGGTACTTAATTCTGTTTCTCCTACAACTTTGTGGTCTAGTTTTAGACGCTACAGTTTTGGTGAATGTCTCTGCAATTATGTACCTCAGTGTATACTTCAAACAGATTACTTCCCCTAGTAAGTGGTTAGTTTGAACAGGAGGTTATATATTTAACAATAAATAAAGCATGTTTGTCCCTTAAGCAGGATAGCGTGTAATTTTAAAACTCCATTCTTCTTAATTCTATGGGTTTTGAATAATGATGTCATTGTGCTTTATATATTAACTTATGTAGATGATTCTGTTGTCTTAACATGCAGTATACAGTGGATGGCTAAGGCAATCTATTATTTGCAGTAATAACTGCAGGATCTTATATTATCCCATCCACCCACTTCAACTGCTGGGATTACCACTGTCAGGCAAATCCACTTTGGCAATCTGACTCCACTGAAAGCAATTTCTTTCCTGTTCCTTCCCCCTCTCACTACTAGGCATTTGTAAGCCTAAGCAAAATCATTCTATATTCTTGTTCTTATTCTTACTAGATTGTGCAAGTCTAACTTACAAGTGATGGCACTCACCCACTACTATTTTTTAACTTGCTGGCTAATTGTATTTTTAAAATTGTGATTTATGGATTGTTATACGTTTCCTTTTTACTGCCCCAGTCCTAATAATCTGAAGAAGCTTTGGTTCAAGACTGAAAGCATTTATTTTATTCTTTTTTTCCTGTAGTGTCAGTAAAAAAAGTAGAATCTAACCCCACCTCAAGCTAGCCCCATTTGAATAGCAGGTGCCATACAAAGGACCACACTGGCAGCAACTTCATTATAAACCACTGAGCTGGATAATGATTCGCAAATACTGGACAGATTATTCAATTAGTTAACTTCTTTCCAATAAAAATGGGCAATCTTATTTTATTGTTTTTATTCACTACAGTTTAATTTTTGATAGATTCATCATATAACTAGATAACACTGGATGCCTTGTAAAAGTGGGCACCCTTGATTTACTGTTTATGTCAACTCTAACACACACATTGTTCCCACAAACAAAAATAAAGTATTTTCATTAGCTAGAAATTTTCAGTTAAAAAGACTTTTAAAACAGGAAACATATTTTTAATAATATTGTGAATTAATCTTTTTCCTTAAGAAGGAGATTGAAGTGAATAACAGCCTAACCAATCTGTGACTTGTATTTTAATTATGGATTTGGACTCCCACCAATCAGCAGACCAGACTATTAGCCAATCAAAAACCAGAGCATTACCCCCAGTCATATTTGCTGTTCTCCACCACACACCCTTGATTAGGATTATTTAAAGAACTCAAATTATAATGTGTTTTCAATTAGAAACAGTTTATCAGATGAAGCCTAATAGATGAAATCACTCATTAAGTTGAATAAACCAGAGAACTTAAAGCTCAAAGAAGGCTTGCTTCCAGTTTTTATTACTTGATTTTTGGGATGTGTACATTCTACTCTACGTAGCTGTATGTTTGCAATATCCCTACAGGAATACAACAGTAAATTACTTTGAACAAAAAGGTTTTTCCTTTTCTATTTAACATTCCTAAATCGGGGGACAATTATAGTTTATGAAATTATTTCAGTCTTTGATGTTATCCAAGAGTTCACCTGTAATTTGTCCAGCATTGCCTTGTCCTGCAGTTTATATGGAGTTGCATGCATTGGTAACATATTTAAATACAATTGCAAGTTCTTTTTTATTAGTCCTACTGCTTCTACTACTTCCAGAACTGTCTGGGTATCTTGTTTTCACAATGATCACATTTCTGCTTGGAAATCCTGATATTTTATGATTTTGTGTCTCTCTCTGTATGTAAGACACTGTAATTACTGGGTAAAGCAATTTCAATGATCGATGCTTTTGCACATTTATGAAGAACAAATGTCATTCTTAAATCATCTGAAATTTTTTCATTATCTTCTTTTCATGGACTACTATATCTGGTTTTCATTTGATTTTTGAACTGCTGTTAATGGGTGATCCCATGTGATATAAACTTCATCATTCTCTCCAATGCTTTGTGGTTCATGTTTGCAACTCTTCTCAACTACTTCTGTATTGCAGTGTTTGTACAATTCCCAGTGCAACAATCTTGTCATTTTATTGTGTCTTTCAGTGTACAGACCCTCAGCCATGAGAGCATCATAATCAGATGTGTAACTGTTTCCAGTTCTGTTTTATACAACCTACATTTGTCTGTTTGTCCCAACTGTTCTGTATATTTTGTAAACCAATGTGTACGTAGCCCACTCTCTTGGGTAGTCATTATTACCGTTCATCTTTTGGTTTCAATTCATATCTCCCTAACTTTCCTGCATCAAATCTTGGTCAATATGAGGTCATTCCAGAAGATCTCTATACTTGCTGGTATGTTTGTGGACTTCCTATTTGTTTCCTTCTCATCTGATCCTTTTCTTTACATTCTTTATATTGTTTTTAGGCTCATTGTATCGTCTGATTTTTGTCTACTTCAGATTTGATTTTCATTCCCAATTTATTCTAAAATTCTTCTGCTAAACTACACAAAGATGTCATCTTTGATTTCTATTTAAGTTTTAAAATGTTTATTATATTTGGATCTGATGAGGTCATCAGATCCACAGTTGCATATCTGTACATGCAGTCAAGTTGAAGGCAGCCCATATCTCCTTCAGAATGAGGATGTATACTCTCAGTATACACTAATTTTATCTAACAATTGATAAGCATGAAGCATTTTTCTTATTTTTCTGGCCAATTGTTTCAACACTATTTAAGGACACTCTCATCCCAAAGCTGTAAATTAGAACAGGAAGAGAAAACTGTTGTTTCACTTAGACTTTATTCCTAGATGTCAATGCAGTTTCAATATTAGGTTTAATCTTCTGAAATATTCCTTACTGAGTTTTATCTTCATTTGTTCATGTTTTATTGCCAACAGTTCATTTATTCCCAAAAACGATTAAGTTCCTCCTGCCCAAGTTGCTTTATATCACATTCCTGTCTCAGGTTGATATTTTCTTGATGATTCAGCTTTCCTTCCTTAAATGCTGCTTTTGCACATTTATGAAGAACAAATGTCATTCTTAAATCATCTGAAATTTTTTCAGAAAATTGAGTTATGCTTTCAACTCCTCATCTGATGAACTATACAGTTTTAAGCCACCCACAAAAAGTATAAGAGATGTCTTTAAGCAAGGCCGGATTCTGAGAGACAAACTGCAACCATAGTCTAGGTTGTTAAGTAAGCAGCTTAATGAGCTAAGACAGAATATGGTGGTGACAAGGAATCATCCTGGAATATGCCCCTTTGAATTTTTATCCCTGGGATAATACTTTGACCTTTGTTATGACTCAGCTGCAAGGCAATTTGCCACGTATTCATGGTTACTACAATGTAATTGGCCAGTGTAGGGTGTATCGTATACATATTTAAGCATTATGTGACCCATGAGTGTGGAATGCTGACAAATGCTTTTTTTGTTACTCTATTGATCCCATACTTAGCTTCTTCCCAGTTTTACTATTCTGGATTATGGTATTGTTTAGCAGTAAAAGATCCTTTGTTTCATAAGACTTTATTCTATCACATTTTTGTTATATTACCGTAATTGATTTTTTTCTCATTCAGTATAAACTCTGTGTGCATCAATTCCAGTATGTAATTTGTATATCATAAGTAGGCAAGTTATTGGTTTATATTTCTTCTGATGGCTTGCAGGTTCATTCTTAAGGAGAAGTATAATTTTTGCTGTTAACCAAGTTGATATCTGTTCAGGTGGACACATAAGAAATTTGTCATTCAGGGCTAAATGTGTAAAGATGTTAATACCTTTAACTAGAAGGTAGGTACTGCATCTGGGCCCAGGGTTTTCCACTTAGGAGCTTTTCTTAATTTCGACTCAGCTTCTTTGGCTGTTATTTCTTCCCATTTCATATCCTCTACATTAGAGCTCCTCACTGTTTTTTATAATTTTTCTTTACATTTATCGTCTTTGTTATGTTTAACAGGGTCTTCCTAAATACTTCTCAACAATCTACTCATTTCTTCTTTTGGTGGTATTTCTATTATTTCCCATTCTCTATAAACCTGTTTTGTGTCATTAATGAATTGCTTATTTCATACTTCTCCTTTATATTATCTGTAGACCTTCTAAGTTGTTCTGCTTGTGCTGATATATTAGTTTTTTATTGGACATAGTGTATGATAAATCTTGGTCTGTTTTGAAAGTGTAAGTGTTTTTTGCCATGCCTGTCCTTTAAGCATTTTCGGTTATCTATTTCCTTATCTGCATTCTTTAACAGTAATACTTCTTGTCTTAATTGGTTTATAATTTTCTCTCTTTGATGCTTCTACAATGGCATTCTACTTGTTCCCTTCTTAACCCTTGTTGCCCTACTTTTTTGTGGTAATGCTTTATCCATTATTAGTTTAGCTGTACAGTAATAAATCCAATTTATTTCTGTTATATCTCATGCATTACTCTTAATAGTCCTGATTATTGTGTTCATCTGTTTTACCAGTCTTACAACAGTTTGGGTCTTATTTACTTTCTGTAATCTATTTCTTTCATCTGTCTTAATATGTCTGTCTCTATTAAATCAAGCAGCTCATCCTTAGATCATGTTCTTCTGGACTGAGAGCATATTCTTTTCCTGCCAGTATTCTACAGAATGTTCCAGAACATCTTTCTGTGACATATCCTCTTCAGATGCATCGTGCTCCATCTGCTGCTCCTCCTTATGGGGATCCATTGGCCCATCATGCTACAATATTACCTGCATCAGCGTTGCCACTGCAACCTGCTCTTTTCATTGCAGTCCAACTTCAGTTGGACTATCATGAAAGTCATCTACAGGAAGCTTTAAAAAATCATCCTATGGCAAATCATCTTCATATGCATCCCACTCTACTCACAGCTCCTCTGTCTAAGGATCCACTGGTCCATCATGTTGGGACACTGTTTGTGTTGGAGTTTCCAAACTAAACTCTTGCCTGGTGCCCTGCAGAGTTCTACAGCAGCAGAGAGACAAAAGAGAGACTTTGGAGTGATTAAGTATAATTTTTCCTCATTTTTGTGCTGCCTTTAGCTAATTCCGCCTAAAATGCCAATTTTCTAGAGTTTCTGTGATTTAAAAAGCTTGTTTCAGCTACATATTGTACTTATTTTACTGCCTGCACTTTAACAAAGTCGTTTTTGTGTTTACATTACATGTTTAACTGTTGTAGGCTACACACTCAAGTGTGATAACCATTTCTGTGCATTTAAAGTGTTTTTTTGATTGTATCTGCTTTATTTTCTGAAAAAATAAATAAATACTTGTTTTCCTGCCTTTCTAAGCTAGTATATTCCAGTTTTCAGGTTAGTGTTGAATTCAGGGCTGTGTTACAAGTTTCTGTGTTTGCCCATACCTTACTTGGATAGAAGGATGTTTTTCTGTTCACTGTGAGAGAGGGAGCTTAGAGCAGCCTATCTGTCCCTAGAGGAGTGGTTTCAGCCCAGAAATTAGAAGTTTATTGGCCAGTTTGGGCTAATTTCTATCTCTTTCATTTCCCTGCTATAAAACCCGCATTGTACAGCTCAGCAAGCTCTTGCCTGGTGCCCTGCAGAGTTCTACAGCAGCAGAGAGACAAAAGAGAGACTTTGGAGTGATTAAGTATAATTTTTCCACATTTTTGTGCTGCCTTTAGCTAATTCCACCTAAAACGCAGATTTTCTAGAGTTTCTGTGATTTAAAAAGCTTGTTTTAGCTGCATATTGTACTTATTTTACTGCCTGCACTTTAACAAAGTCATTTTTGTGTTTAAATTACCTGTTTAACAGTTTTAGGCTACACACTCAAGTGTGATAGCCATTTATGTACATTTAAAGTGTTTTTTTTTTATTGTATCTGCTTTATTATCTGAAAAAAAAACAAAAAAATACTTGTTTTCCCACCTTTCTAAGCTAGTATAGTCCAGTTTTCAGGTTAGTGCTGAATTCAGGGCTGTGTTACAAGTTTCTGTGTTTGCCCATGCCTTACTTGGATAGAAGGAAGTTTCTCTGTTCACTGTGAGAGAGGGAGCTTTGAGCAGCCTATTTGTCCCTGGAGGAGTGGTTTCAGCCCAGAAATTAGTATTGGCCATTTTGAGCTAATTTCTATCTCTTTCATTTCCCTGCTATAAAACCCGCATTTCCGAGGTTTTTGTGCTAGTATACAGCTCACCAAGCTCCTGCCTGGTGCCCTGCAGAGTTCTACAGCAGAGAGATAAAAAGAGAGACTTTGGAGTGATTAAGTATCATTTGTCTGCATTTTCTTGTTGCCTTTAGCTAATCCCACCTAAAATGCCGATTTTCTAGAGTTTCTGTGATTTAAAAAGCTTGTTTCAGCAACATATTGTACTTATTTTACTGCCTGCACTTTAACAAAGTTGTTTTTGTGTTTACATTACCTGTTTAACTGTTGTAGTCTACACACTCAAGTGTGATAACAATTTCTGTGCATTGAAAGTGTTTTTTTGATTGTATCTGCTTTATTTTCTGAAAAAAAAAATAAATACTTGTTTTCCTGCCTTTCTAAGCTAGTATATTCCAGTTTTCAGGTTAGTGTTGAATTCAGGGCTGTGTTACAAGTTTCTGTGTTTGCCCATACCTTACTTGGATAGAAGGACGTTTTTCTGTTCACTGTGAGAGAAGGAGCTTAGAGCAGCCTATTTGTCCCTGGAGGAGTGGTTTCAGCCCAGAAATTAGTAGTTTATTGGCCATTTTGGGCTAATTTCTATCTCTTTCATTTCCCTGCTATAAACCCACATTTGTATGGTTTTGCATGCCGGGCAGCGCCGGTTAGCTAGGGTATAACTATTCCCGGCTCCACAAAGTCTACTCTTCAATTTTTCTGTTGGAACTAAACAAACTTTCAACTTAAGCATTCAAACCATTCACTTCTCATCCCAGCACTTGCTCAAAACTCATAGCAAGCACTAATAAACCTTAGCACTAGACCCCCCTATACTGTAGAGAAGGACAAGGCTCTCCATTCGACCTTACCAGCCAATCAGTAAAACAGTTCACTGTACCCATCCAGGCATGTCCAAAGGGCAGTTTCATGTGTACTCTCCAGTCCAACTGGTGAATCTGGGCATTTTGAGGCAATGTTACAATTGCCTCATGTACACAGACAACCCTCTCCTCCTTCCACCAAGCACTAATACATGCGAGAGATCAAATTATACAGCCAAACTGGAGGCTAAGCTCTCTCAACCCAAGACTGGACCAGGCAGTCAAGAGGAGAAGGGAATTACTTGCATCACACTACCAGTCTCATATAGACCTATGAAACCAGCACTGGCAAAAATACACATAAATACATGAAAATATACTCAGAGGCTCTAAATAAAAATCTGCAAAAGCAACAGAGACCTCCAAAGCAGACATCCAAGCAACCTCCACCCCCCAACACAAACCATGAAACACATACTTCACAAAACCAGTGTGCCACACAATCACAGCCCTTAAGGCAAAATAACATACCCAACGCACTAGTAATAGGTGACTCTATAGTCAGGCACACTGACATCCCACTCACTAGGCTGAACAAGCAGAAGGTTACTGTTAGCTGCCTGTCAGGTGCCAGGATCCGCCACATAACATAAGCATTCAGGTCACTCCAGAACAAGTACAAATATGACTCTGTCATTGTCCATGTTGGTGTGAATGACCTGAACTGTACTTCCCTGGATTACATGAAAAGAGACATGGAGGAGCTCTCTGATCATGTAGCCTAGGTCAGTATGACCCTGACCCTGAGTGGCATCCTGCCCTCACCAAGAATGATAACACTGTATAGAGAAAAAAATTATCAATTTCAACAATTGGCTAAGCTTCTGGTGTCATTCAAAGGGGATCCAGTGTATGTCAGCCTGGGATGACATACTCAACAAGCCATGCTGCTTTGCTAGAGATGGCTTGCACCTGTCACCCTTAGGCTTTCAAATACTGGCCAAGGCTCTTGCCACCTCCATAGTGCCTTTTTTAGGCAAGGCTCAAAAGACAAACCCACCGCCATAAATATCACAAGTAACAAAAAACTGAGGGTAATGCTACTCAATGCCAGAAGTCTAAATCTCAAAATGCATGCACTCGAGGCACTCTGTAGTATGGAAAAAACTGATATATGTGCAGTAACAGAAACCAGGTTTAAGGCTCCAGAGAGCACCCCAGCACTTCCAGGCTACAACTCATACCATACATTTCGGCCACAAAACCCAGACTGAAATACAAAAGATGGGGGAGTATCCATATTCATCAAGGATACCCACACCTCCAGGTTAGTGGCACAGCACGATGCTTCAGAGATCATCCACGTGCAACTAACAACGGGCAAAACTGCTATTCAAATTATAGCTTGCTACAGATCACCCACCATGTCCCAAGACCCCCATTCCACATTCCTGGAAACACTGAGAAACATAAAGGTCCTACCAAACACCCTGATATTGGGTGATTTCAATTACCCAAACATTAACTGTGAGAACTACTCAAGTCCAAACTCCCTTGTCCAACATTTCCTAGAATTTATAAACTCAAACACCCTCGATCAACTGGTCAACATCCCCACCAGAGGTGACAACATATTGGACCTGGTCATCACCAACATGGGCGATCGGTGTTCCACACCGGAGGTGAACCCCTCGCTGGTTAGATCTGACCATAAATTAATCACTCTGGATATTCACATTCTACCACCACCCTCGGTCAAAGAAACTACCATGGAAAACTTTTCAAAAGCAAACTTCACGTTACTTAAGACCAAGGTGGGAAGATTCAAAGCCCCCATGCTAAAGGATAATGCTGTCCAAGCTGCAAAATCCTTTACTAATGTACTCTACGGGTGCCTACAAGAATGCATAGTTCGTGCTATCCCAAACAAAGCCAAGACTCACTCCTCCAAGAAAAGGAAACCAGCCTGGTGGACCCCTGCCATAAACAAGCTATACAATAGAAGGAGGAAACTAGTACAGAAAAGAGTAAAATCCCAAGAAGGGAAGACATCCCTGATCAGTATCAGCAAGAAACTGCATTCCCTCATAAAATCATCAAAGGCCAGCTTTGAAAGAAAAATTGCTATGGACTCCAAAGATAACCACAAGGCATTATTTAGCTATGTCAAGAATCTAAGTGGCAATTCTCAGATCTGCTCAGGGTTAGTGGAGAATGGCATAAAATACACTGAACCGACCGATATAGCCAACATCCTGGCAGACAGGTTTAGTGCAAACTTCACCCCCCTCTCACTCCCAAAATGTCCCATAACTATAACAGAAGAATGTAGTGCCCCTGAAATCACAGACACTCAGGTTAAAACAACCCTCTCCGAATCCAAAAACACAGCATCAGTGGGACCGGATGGTGTCCCAGGCTGCGTCCTACATGAGCTCAAAAATGAACTAACCCCTCACCTAAACATACTGTTTAAACTCAGCCTCTCCACAGGTTACATGTCCACAGAGTGGTGCACAGCAATGGTTATTCTGCTCCACAAAAGGTGGAGCCACAACGGACCCTGGGAACTATCGCCCTATAAGCCTGACTAGCTTGGTCTGCAAAGCTATGGAGCGCATCATCATAGATCTCATTAACAGAGACATTGGAAACCTCCAAATGCTGGGCCCTACCCAGTTCGGCTTTGTTAAGGGCAGATCATGCCTTCTAAACCTGGTGGACTTCTTTGAGACAGTTACCAAGGCTATAGATGAGGGAAAGGTCGTCCACACAGCCTACCTATTCTTCACAAAGGCCTTCGATACCATTCCCCACTCAAGTATTATAAACAAGCTCACCAGCCTGAACATAAACCCCCTACATCACGGGATGGGTTGCCAATTGGCTCACGGACAGAACCCACATGGTAAGAGTTGCGGAAGCTAGGTCTGACTCTAAACTGGTTACAAGTGGCATTCCTTAGGGCTCAGTCCTAGGACCCCTCCTGTTCGGCATATAGTTGTCAGAGGTACAGGCAAGCACAGGAGGACTATGGCAGACCAAGTTCGCAGACGACTGCAAACTAGGGGCTATAATTGACTCTCCGGCTGACACAGACTTCCTCCAAAAGGGTGTCACTGAGACAGATACCTGGTGTCAAAACCATGGCCTCAAGCTAAATGCCAAAATGTGCATAGTCATCCCCTTTGGAAAAAACAAAGTAGCCACAAACTACCACATAGGTGGTAGCCCCCTAAATATGGAAGACGTAATAAGGGATCTGGGGACCCAAGTAGATAGTAACCTCTCCTTTGATAATTACATTGCCAAAGTGGTTAGAAAATCCTTCCATGTGGCCTACCTAATCACAAAAGAGTTTGCATCCAGATCGAAAGAGGTCATTGGGCCCCTCTACGCATCACTCAGCAGACCCATCATAGAGTACAATGCCCCATTTGGAATGTACATTACAACAAGACACCTGCAACAACTGGAAAGACCACAGATGTACCTCACCGAGAGGATCACTGGCCTCAAGCAGATGCCATATGCAGCTCGACTGAAGAAACTCCAACTGTAGTCGGTTGCATACTGCCTACTCAGAGGTGATCGCTGCCTGACATACAAGGCCATGTCCAACCCAGAATTGATGGAAATGCTCCACCTAAAAAAAAACATATCCCCTCGAGCCACATGCTTCAGGGATCTAAACCTCACCATAACAATAAATAGGATGTGCTGGAGGGATAGATTCCTGTCCCAGAGATTCTCATGCTCTGGAACAAGATTCCAATCTACATTAGGCAGAGATCCTTGCTAACCCTCTTCAAGACAAACCTTGACGAGTGGATGGGAAACAGAAAGTTTACCCCAGGGATCACTTCAATGGCTCTGCTGGGCAGAGGCACAGGGAACTAATTTAAGGGGGTGGCAAAAGCCAACACATTCTGGCTAGGCTTATAAATGCCTTTGGGCAGATAGCCTAGTATCTACCTATGAACCTATAAACCTATTAGACAGATGGGTTATTACTTCATTTTTTATTTGTTTAATTTCTCCTTCACTAATTTTATTTTCTACATTACCTTTTCACAATCTTATTTTTCTTATTTTGTGAAAGTTTCCATATCTGGGTGCCTTTGCCTGTTTTTCTCATCAAATAGTTTTGGAGCATTTTTGTGCTGATTCGTTTGGCTTTCTCCTTTGTATAAATATTACCTCATACCAGATTTCTTTTTATTTCCCATGTCTAAATTTCTTTTGATACCTTTCAAGAATCTCTGGGCTTTTTTATTTGTTTATTTGTTTGAAGTCCGACTGGGCTAGTGCCCTTTTTCAGTGGAGGCCCTGGGGAGAAAAGCTCCACAGAAGAAACAAAATTGCAAATTTACAATTCATAAATTCCACAAAGAAACAAACAGTATAATTACAATTTTTAAAGTTCATAGAAAAAATTATATACAAAGTGTGTCAGTGTAAGTATATAATACAATTGAGCTTTAAAAAAAGGAAAATTACTCACGAGCATTCTGAAAAATACAATGAGATTTAATTCACAAAACCTCACAAGCATATGGAATAGAAGTAGAAAACTGGGTTTAGTAGCTCACAGTCAAGTAAGTTATTATGTACAAAAATTATGAGAAGAAGTTGGAGGTAGTTCTGTTTTGACAGGGCAGGTAGGACGAGAGACAGCAACGTGCTGTGTCTAGGTTTAGAAGTTTAGAGAACTGTAGTAAGAGTTTGTAACTATGGGAATATTACTGAGAGTAATAAGGAGGGTAGAGTTGATACTAGTAAAGCAATAGCAGAGGGCAGATAGGTAGGGAGTGAGAGATGGTATTAGGGAGGATGATTTGTGTTAGACTTACTGTAGTGATGAGTCCAGGTCTGAAGCAGATATTGTTTTAATGCTATTTTGAATTCCTGTGCATGGGCTATGTTTCTGATGTGCAATGGTAATTTGTTTCCAGGCTATGGTGGATGTGTAGCTATAGAGAGTTTGGCCTATGGATTTTTTGGGTTTGTAAATTTCCAGCAGTAGCTGGTCAGAACTTGTTGGAAGAAACTTGTCCTTTATATTTTCTCAATGCAGACTTCACAAGAGGAAGATCCAAAAGCACCTCAGATCAGTCTGGACTCTGCATCTACACCCTTTATCTTTTCAGATGCTGGTTTTGGGATTTGTGATAGACACTCTATGGTGGGCAGACCAGATCTCTTCAAATCCAGGTCTCCTATTCTCCCTTCTGACCCCCGCTCCACCCTCCAGTTGGTCTGACAGAAACATATATATGTCAGAACAGATGCTGGCAGTAATCAACACTTTGAAGCCTTAAATCGTCTCTATTACCCAGGACCCTTACAAGCTTACACAATGCCACAATTTTGTGGTACATAAATAAGCAAGGGGTAGCAAATCATACGCTTTTTGTAGAATTGCTATGATAGCCTAGAAGATAGAAACTCAGCTCAAATTGACTCCTAAGGCTTCATACATTCTGTCAGAACAAACCTTGATTGCAGGCAGGATGACCAAGACCAGGACAGACCCCACCCCCCAATGGAAACATCATCCTGGAATCTTCTAATAAATTACCCAACTGTGGGAACACTTCAAGTAGATTTGTTTGCTTCTTCTCACAACAGGTAGCTAAAGAAATTCTGTTCCAGGCCTCTTTGCAAACAGATCTGGAAGACAGATATCTTCTCATTTCTATGGGCAGTGATGTTCCTGCATCCTTTTCCACCCTTTGCACTAATATCCAGAGTGGTTCTAAAGATCTAGTAGGGCACTCCATAAATTGTGGTGGTGACTCCCAGGTTGGTTGATGTACCTGAACTTAAAAAGTCTTCAACTGACTGTCAAGATGATAGAATTTTGGTACATTTTAGGCATAGTTTTTCTGACAATGTGCAGCACGTAATAAAGGAGCTGAAAAATCTGCTGCTAGGAAATCATATGGTGTATGTATCAGGGGAACAGAGCTGCTAGATGGTTGTATGTATCAGGGGAACAGAGCTGCTAGATGGTTGTATGTATCAGGGGAACAGAGCTGCTAGTTGGTTGTATGTATCAGGGGAACAGAGCTGCTAGTTAGTTGTATGTATCAGGGGAACAGAGCTGCTAGTTGGTTGTATGTATCAGGGGAACAGAGCTGCTAGTTGGTTGCAGAACAAGAACCAGGACCTTCTTCAGGCTCAGCTGCCACTGATTCTTGATTATTTGTTTGAGTTACTGTCCTCTGGTTTTACTTATGCCTCTGTTAAGGTGCATTTGACAGTGATTTCTGCTTGTCTGCCCCTTGATTCATCCCCTTTCTAAATATAATCAAGTTAAACAGTTTTTGGAAATGGTGTTGCATATCTGTCTACTTAGGAAACACATAGCTCCTTCTTGAGATCTTAACTTTGTTCTTGAAAAGTTATTCTTTCTCCACTTGAACCAGCTCTTCAGGATGAATTGAAGTTGTTAACATGGAAGGCTGTTTTACTTATTGCTCTGACTTCTACAAGGAGGGTATTGGAATTATAAACATTTTTCACAAGGACACGGTTCATTTGAGAACTAATCATATTTTTTGTTCCTAAAGTAGTCTCAGTGTTTACTTTAAGCCAAACTATTAATCTTCCTGTCTTCTTTAATGAGAACAAGAGAGAAAGGAGTCTTCCCAATCTGGATGTCCACAGACACTGCCTATGCTCTTTGTTTCCTATGAAGGTAAGAAGAAAGGACAACCAGTTTCAAAGCAAACTATATCCGGATGGTTGTCTTATGCTATTGCCTTTTGCTATACTCCCCATAATAAGCCACTTCCAGACAGGGATAGGGACCATTCCAAAAGAGTTTTAGCTTCTCTGGTGGCTTTCTGAATGGGCTGAACTCTAGAACTCTAGAGCTATTCTAGAAACAGCAACTTGATCCTCTGTGCATACCTTTCCAAACTGGATTCCTTTTCCAGGAATAGAACAGGACTTGCTAGAGCCATTCTCCAGTTGCTAATGTAACGGTGATCTATATGCTGATTATAGTTCAGTTGTGTAAGTAAACTTACCATAATATTATAGTACATGTTCTAACAGGTCACTGTTTTAATGGACCACTCCTCCTTCCAGCCCCCTTATTTTATTTTTTTTTCCCTTTTGTATTTCCAGGGTATGAATGTATACACCCTTTTGTATATAGCTTGCTTGTTTTCTAGCATTGTTCTTTTGGGGCTTTTCCTTCTTAGGCAAAAAATGCTGTAATAGTATCTGCCCTTTAACTGTCTATATATTGGCCACAAGGGGTAGGACCTAAACAGCCAAGGCTGCTGCATGTGCTGTTATGGTAAGTTTACTTACACAACTGCACTTTCCATGACTGGGAGAAACCATAGATGTAAGTATACAGGCTTGGCAATTGGTTCCATTTTACTATGAGTACTGCTGGCAAGGGAAAACACCAACAATAACAGTGGCAGAAATGCTTTATTTCTATTTGGAGCTTTGCTATCCTTTTTACAGAAAATCAGTATTGAAGGTGAAACTAGAAAAAGAGGAAGTCAATGAGTGACTACTCTTAAAAAGGTGAGTTTTGTATGAGACTGCTAATCGCTATGTTTTATATTTTTCAAGCACAGACATTTCAACTGCCTGTTGAGGCTTAAGGCTTTGAGCTGTGAGCAAGCTGATTCCTGTAGTGTATGGTTTGATTCCCTTTGCCTACTGTGTGACTCAGATCAAGTCACTTTACCAGACAATGCTATGGGAAAACTAAGAAATGAACAAATATAGCGTTCACGAATTAGGACCACCAAAGAATTAGTTTAACGCACTTTATTCAGATGAAAGCGTTTTTGCCTCTGCCCCTGCAGAAGCGTCTTCAGAATACAAAGAAAAAGCGCCAAATTTTCAAATTTAAACCCCCATTAGTAAACCTGATGTCACTTCCTTTAATTCCAAAAGCTTCATTCAATGACCATGTAAAAGGTACAAACCAATAAAATCAATAATAAATCACAATATATGTAAAATATTTAAAACTATTTAAAAATATTCACAACCAGTAAGTTTGTAAGTAAATTTGGCGCTTTTTCTTTATATTCTGAAGAAGCTTCTGCAGGGGCAGAGGCGAAAACGCTTTCATCTGAATAAAGTGCGTTAAACTAATTCTTTGGTGGTCCTAATTCGTGAATGCTATATTTGTTCATTCACTAGTTTTCTTGTTTTTTATTTCGGAAAACTAAGAAACTGTGCTAGGCTCCTCATCGCTGCCCTTCACTACAGCCATAGAAACTACCTATAGGTATGACTTCCATTCAGCAGTTTTTACAGCTGTCAGTGCTCCTCTCTCTCAACAGTGCAGTAGACTGATTTAGCCAATATTTTTGTGGACTACCATGTAATGCAGTTTTCTTTAGTTAGGATAAAATTTTACTTCATTCAACTATTAATACTCTTGCAGGATTCCAGACTCTCTTCATGGCAAACTGAGAGCTAGGAAGGCAATGAATATAAATGGATGATTTTTATGATTAAAAAAGATACAGATTACTGCATTTATTACAAAGATAACTATGATAAAAACAACATTAGGAATGTATAGCACACAAGGTTTCACTCGATATTAAAGCACATATCGTGTGAAAGTTTGTGCATTTACAATAATTGTGGGTTGTTTTACCATTAAGTCATTGTATAATGGACTTCTCAACATATCCCTGAATAATGTTTCCTTGAGCATCAGCTACCCGAGACACAAGATGCAGAGAAATAGAATGCTAATCACCATTTTCGATAGGAAATCACTGCTAATGCAATTTTTAAGTGTGCTCTGGAAGTGATTCCTATTTCTGGGAGTTTTTTTGTATATATACTACTGCAGAATTAGCACATATCCATACATATATCTATATGTGTGTGTGTGTGTGTGTGTGTGTGTGTGTGTGTGTGTGTGTACTATGATCGACACCATACAGGACTGCAATTAGTCACCATAACAAAATCAGTTTCTCTCAGCATTTAAGCAGATTGAACTCTACATTTACCTACAAAATGGAGTCTACTGGACTGCAATTGGTCACTATAACAAAATCAGTTTCTCTCAGTATTTAAGCAGATTGAACTCTACATTTACCTACAAAATGGAGTCTACAGGACTGCAGTTGGTCACCATAACAAAACCAGTTTCTCTCAGCATTTAAGCAGAGTAGGCTGCACACAAAAAGCATTTGTTAAGCTTTCACTTACAGTGCTGTGTAATTAAGCAGGTCACCATTTTGGTCAGCCATAGGGCTCTTTTTCTACTTGAGTGTTTGCCTCCTTCCCCTGTAACTTAAGTAAACTGACTCTTACATTAAGAGCTATAATACTTACCTTATAGCTTTAGGGCTCCTTAGGAAACCTTGTAAACTGCAGATTTTAGGCCCTTACATTCAACTTACCTCTGGTGTGGTGTCTTGAGTCAATCAGGGTATTCCCTGTAACCACTCCTACTGCCTTCTCTTTTCCCCCACCCCCCTCTTTCCTCAAACAGGTTAAACTGCTACAATTCAGTACAGGCATAATTTTGAAATCTAGGTGCTTAGGATTTCCCTCTCTCTTCCCCCCTTGGCTGACCTGGTGTGACTCAGTGTAAGTTTCTTCATTGTATGGATCTTTTACTGTTTTTTGTGTAACTGAATGACCTGCTGCTAAATTCTGATTCTGCACAGACTGCTCTATTTTTTGCAGAGGCTCTATAAGTAGCTAGTGACCTTACTGAATTTCTGTGGTAATATTTGTGTTTAAACTGAACCTGTACCTAGAGAAAGTATATAATCAGAGCTCCTACTTGCTGCATGTGTTTTTAATGTTTAAATTGCACACACACATTGAAGAAGTGCTTTTATGACCTGAATAACTTGGGCTAGCTATATTTGAAGTGCTTTTACTGGCAATTTTCCAGTTGTACAATTGTGAACAATTGATTTAGTTTTTCTGGTATATATTTAAAATCTGGCAAGTGTTTATTTACTGCATTGCTCTCTTCTTAGGTTTCTTAGCTATAAATCTTAGTTCATTCTGAATTGTGCTACTTTATCCCCCACCCTCAAACCTTTCTGATTGTATTATTATAAAATAACTGTCTGTTGTTGCCTTCATGCTTACCCTAGAAGCTCTGCTTTTCTCTTTTCCTAGTTGAACTCTACATTTACCTACAAAACGGAGTCTACAGGACTGCAATTGGTCACCATAACAAAATCAATTTCTCTTAGCATTTAAGCAGAGTAGGTTGCACACAAAAAGCATTTGTTAAGCTTTCACTTACAGTGCTTTGTAATTAAGCAGGTCACCATTTTGGTCAGCCATAGGGCTCTTTTTTTCTACTTGAGTGTTTGCCTCCTTCCCCTGTAACTTAAGTAAACTGACTCTTACATTAAGAGCTATAATACTTACCTTAAAGCTTTAGGACACTTTAGGAAACCTTGTAAACTGCAATAGCCCCGCTATATTTGTCCTCGCTATGTTCGGGCTCTCTTCGCTCCCCTCCCTGCCCCCAATTCCCTCCCACCCCCAGTACCATTAAATTTAAAGTACTATAGCCACTCCCCCACTTTCTAGATCATATCTGCTTTCATCTGGGATGATTCCTCCTACCCCCATTCTTCTTCCTACATTTTAATAGCACCTATTAACTTTCATCTGGCATTCTCCCATTCCCCTTCCAGTACCTTTACCTCACCACTCTATCTTCTGGTGTTGCATCACCAGGTAAAACTGTTCCTTAACTCACTAGCTGAATCACAAATAATGATATACACCTCTTTACTACCCCTCTTGTTTGCACCATACCTCCTTACCTTGTATGAAAACCAGTTTCTCACGGGATTTCAGGTCCCGAAAGGCCATACTATCACCCCAACTGTAAATCCTCCCACCCTCAACCATACTTACAGTACCAGGTCCTATCCAACATCTTGTTTAGTCTATCAGCATCTCAACCCCAGGCACATTAGCTCTAGATCCAAGCACTACCACAAACTAATAAACAAATTCCTGAAGTTCATCCCCAAGTATAGACTTAACCTAATACTTGGTGGTGATATTCACCCCAACCCTGGCCCACCCACTTCAGATGCACATACCCTCTCTACTTGCAATCTAAGCTACAAGCCTACAATTAATAGGCCAACTAACTCTCTCCTAGCCTGTCATCTCAATATTAGAAGCATTAATAACAAGGTACATGAATTGCATGCACTTCTGGATGTCCACTCCCCTGAGATTCTCTGTTTATCTGAAACCTGGTTAAAACCTAACACTACAGACAATGATGTGTTACCACCTGGGTACAACATACACAGGCTGGATTGTGCTTCCAGGAAGGGGGGTGGGGCAGCTGTACTCTATAAATCTGAATTGAATGTCACCATAGATGTAATACAACCACCTAAGAATAATAACTCAGAGATTCTTGCCACCAAATTGCAACTTAATAAAAATAAATGCATTAATATCATCTGTATGTACATTCCTCCATGTAACAATATATCTACACTTGAAGATATCCTGCACTGGCTATCATGTCACTACCCCCAAGTAACCCTACTACTTGGAGACTTTAACATAGACTGGGGCACCTGTTCCTCAGAATCCCCAACCACCCATATTAACCTGCATGCATTTATACAAATAATATCCACCCCTACCAGGATAGGTAAACCCAACCAAAAAGAAAACATACTTGACTGGGTACTCATAAATAGTCACCCCAAACTGTACACCTCTGGTACCCTCCCTGATGGCCTAAGTGATCACCTTCTCACATAAGTAATTAAGCACAAAGCCATTAATTCTCAACAACCCTCACTCAGAAAGGTTAGAAACAATAAAAACTTTGACCCTGCCAAATTCCAACAAGAACTAAACTCATGTAATTGGTCTATTCTAAAACACCTCCCCTTAGAGGAAGCAGTAGCATACTTTAACAACAAATTCCTTGAGATCCTTGATTTGCATGCACCTGTTTGTTCAAAGAGAACAAAGGCAAAAACTGCGCCATGGCTTTCTAAAGAGTCTAAACTCAAAATTACCCTTAGAAACAAAGCATGGGCTTTATGGCGTTCTTCTAAAGACCCCCAAGATCACATTAAATACAGGCAATCCAGGAACTAAACTAAAAAATCCATTTTACAAGACAAAAAACAATACTACTGTAATTTACAGACAGTAAATCAAAATAATCCTCAGAAGGTTTGGGCAGATTTAAATAATCTACTACATCCTGGACAAACTTCAACCCCAATCCCTGCTGCTACTATTGATAAAACCCCTGAAGATGTTTCTGACAGTTTTAACTGATTCTTTACTGAGGAAATTCAAGCCCTAGCTAGCCAACTACCTCCTAGCTCCCCTGATCCTGAAAGTACCACACCTAGAAACCTACTTGCGTTCAGCTTCCAACCAGTCTCCACTACACTTATCCGTACATTGATCAAAAAATTAAAACCACTACACTTTCTGCTGATCAACTCCCTGCCGAGTACCTACAAAAATCAGCTGATGCTATTGCTTACCCCATCTCAATACTAATCAATCGAACCATAGTAGAAGCTAAAATTCCCACTATCTGGAAAATATCCTATGTAATTCCACTTCGCAAAGGAGGCAGCTCTACTGAATTCTTCAATTAGAGGCCAATAGCTATACTCTCTCCACTTGCAAAGATTATGGAAAAATTTATTCATAGACAACTCATGCACCACCTAATCCAGACTGATCTTATGGCAGACACTCAGCATGGCTTCTGTCCTCATCACAGCACTACTTCAGCCTTCCTTGCCTTTACCAACAACATAAACCATAATCGCAACAATAATTATATATCATCAGCCCTCTTCCTGAATCTTTCCAAGGCATTCGATATGGTTGATCACTAACTTTTAATCCACACCCTGCAAACATTCTGTCTAGATACTAGAGCCCTTCAATGGTTTCAATCCTACCTGAATGGTCGACAGCAGGCTGTCCTCTGGCAAAACAATCTCTCTAATCTTCTACCTAACACCCTTAGAGTACCACAAGGCTCTATA
>NC_056745.1:650838801-651031301 GCF_019279795.1 Protopterus annectens | reverse complement strand
TGCAATCCTCGGTGATTTACCAGAAAATACAAAAAAGAAAATACAAAAGGACAGGGCAAAAATATGAGGCAAAATCAGGGGCACTCTAAAAATTAGGGACAGTTGAGAAGTATGGATGCACAATGGGAAAAACTGATCATAAACATTTCCTGCAAATGCAGTCATACTTGTACAGTGGATTGGATCAGACATCATAGACAGCCTGATGCAGGAAGAGGATTGCCTGGCTTCTGGGACACATGGCCACATTTAGCTGTTCCTCCACCACTGCTGGAAAACAAAGTATGTACTCTTAAATATACATGTACAACATGGAAGATAATAGAAGATAATCAAAGAAGCAAGTGGGACAGTTCAGACAAGAACACTCATTGATCACTTAATAAAGATCTGATTAAACCCTGAAATGGACTGTTTTTTTCCTCTGGAAATTATTTTTGTTAAGCCAGGATTCAACATTCCGAACAGTTATCCGTATTCCTAACCTTTTTTGGTAGAAGGTAATGGTACAAAAAGTTCTTGAACTTTACTGAGGCTTACCTAAACCGCTACCTCATACAAATGAAGCACTTCAGGTCATTGTACCTGTGCCAGCAGTGCTCATCATAAGGGCTGATGTTAGCGGCATCACTCACCATCCCAGCAAGGTTGTGCCACATGTCCATCTTCTACAGTAGGCTGTAATACTGACCCTGGAGACACTCTCTAACATACTTGCGAAGAAGGAACAGGAAAATCGTGCTCTCTCTGCGACTCCATGTTGGAGCCCTCCATTTCCCAGTGCCTGAAGTGACCATAGTTACTCACTCAACTCTGCATAAGGAACAAAATGGTAGCCCAGTGCACACAGACACACGTGTGAAACATGAGCTGAGAAATGTAGTCTGCACTGCAGAATTATTAGATGTCCAGAGAATTGCACAAGGAAGCAGGGCAATTTCACCCCAATGCAATTGGATACACTTTCTTAATTAAATTCACATTTATTATCTATGAGAATATTTATTGGACAGTTTGACCCTGGACTATTTCACCCCAATTAAATTTAATAAAATCATTTTACTACTTAATATTTTACTCATGAATTTTACATAGCAATTTAATATGTCATTTAACATTTTAATATGTAAAAGTAAATTTGTTTAACATATTGTTTAATTTGTAAATATTATTAATTTAATTAATTACAGTATTTAACGTGTGCAATAAAATAAATTTGGAATTTTAATTAGGAAGTTAACATATTATTTATTATTTTTAGTTATCCATTAAGAAATTGTGAACAGCTCCAAGTAAGTTTTCTAAATTTGTGCAATTGGCATAACATAACTGTATGTATGCACACATAGCCGGCCTTAGGCACAGGCCCACTAGGCGTCCGCCTAGGGCGCCGTTCTAGCAAGGGTGCTTTTCCAGTAATCTGGATGGTGTAGATAGACCAAAATGGGGGCATCAGGTGGGGTGGTGGGGCATTGTGGAGTCCTTTTGCCTAAGTTCAAATTGTCTTGACTCAAACATTAATTTTATTATTGCTATTTTAATGGGGACCAGTAGGTGGCACTAGTTAAATTTTTTAGTGTGCTGTGATGAAATTCTACTTTACATTTGTTATGCGTTACTAATAACAAAGCATTGCGGTTTGCATCTTATAATAGTAGCACAAGAAGGAGCTTGAGACTTAATGCTGGCAGTGTAAAATCAGTTCATGCAGGTATTTTAGCAAGACTTTATGCTGGCAATACATTCTTTGTTTATGGCTCATATTCTTTGATTTAATCTTATACTGTCATGTACTACTGTCAGTTCCAGTATTTAATCTAGCAGATTTTAATGTCTAAGTATTGTATATGACGTTTTTAATGGTTGTTTTGTTCTGTAGATGTTGTTCTGGTTTTTATGCTGTACTAATCTTAGATCTGTATATTTAAAGTTTTACAGATACAGTTTCAGAATCTGTTAATGTTGGGGTCAAATCGCCTATGGTCAAAATGTCCTGTTTATAAGACATGGCTCAGATGTACACATGATGCATGCATAAACATGCATATGCTTCATCACTGTGACATACATAGCTAGTGCCAACATGCTTGATTAGCGCATTGTGAACCAGCAGTGATTTACAGACAGTTGTGCTAAATGGTGGCATTTACAAGGGCTGGTGTTAGTGGGATCACTTGTATTCCCAGCAAGGTTGTGTCAGTTAACCATCTTTTACAGTAGGCTATAATACTAACTCTGGTGGCTCTTATTAATGTGATATTAAGATGTAGCACAATTTTGTACAACAGTTTTTACAAAAAAGAGCTGTGAAAAGAAGAATTACAATACAGATTCTGTAGACTTGGAGATGCACAGAGTTAAGAATGGAGTACTACCTGATAAAATACCTCAGCAACAAACCATAGTGTGGATCTTAGTGACAGTGAGACAGATGCTGAGGTGTATGTGTAAATGAGAACCCATAACACTGGTGTCAAGCACCAACACTGCAAGCCAACAAAGTGGACATTTCCAACAGTCCTGTCAATACAGCTCAGCCTCCACCTTTGGAGGATATGACTGCTAACTCATCAAAAACCACCAGAATAAATGGCTACCAAGTTTACTTCCCATGACCCCACCCCATATTATAGTTTGGCAGTTACCTATCACTGTGTCACTCCATCTGTGCATATGATGGTGACTGGGTTCTACCTACCTGTGTGGGTATGATAATATCTAATTCACAGTATGGTCAATTACATATCAAGGACCTTGCATAGCCAGGTTCTGATATTGTATATATTATTTTATTCTGTGTTGTATGTGCCACAGCTCAAAGTTTTGGATCAAGCACTGTCTCTTTGACATAGCTGCAGTGTATTGCAACCACACTTTCTTTAGCTGTGGTATCATTGCACAACAGAGGTCTAGCTGGCTCAACCAGTGCCCTGTGCCCCACCCCCTAAGCTCTTCAAGTGAAGAGCAAAACAAAAAAAAAATCTACGATCAGGTGCCTGGGGCTCCTGAAATGCAGTAGCCAATCAGATTCCATCTCTGTGTCCTGACTCTGACTGCTTGCTACTGACTGACAGTGTAGACCACACAATGAGTGCTATAGCACTGTAATTTAACTTAAAAAAATGTTTTTTTTTAAATGTAGCAACTGCCTGCTACAATGCAACAAGCACTCGCTACATTTATACCGCACACAGAGATCTATATCACTCAGGTTTGACTGCAAATGCAATACCGGCTTTTAACACAGCGATCAGGATCGACATGATTGATGAGATAGTCGATCACACCCCCTAACATTTTGCACTCAGGCCAGTTGCTCCCCCCCCTTGCCCCACCCTAGCAATGCTACTGTTGCTGCATCCTTGACTCTCTAATATGTTATTCTGATACTGCTATGACTGGCATCTAAGGGCTTGTCAAAATGTTTGTCTGTTATTCTAGCTGTTTGCCCCATGCCATGTTGTGCAAAATGGTGCACAAAACAAAAATCTTGCTGCATATGTCTGAACTGTTTTGCAGTGCCTCTCTTAATGTATTCAGACATTGGAAAAAAAAAGAGACCACAGCTCTCTCTGTTCTGAGTCAGGCAGAATTTTTTTTCCGCCCTCCCACCCATTTAAGTTGTCTTGTTAAATACCACTGTCTTTCTAGTTGCCCGCCTCTTATGTTAATCTGACCGTATATCTCATTTCTCTCTACTTTCACTGGCTTATGTGAGTAATCACAAAATCATCACTTTTGAAATCCCACCCCTTCAATTATTTAAATTTATTGGCCATCCTACAGTATTTCATAGTACCAAAATACAAAAGTGACCACCCCTTTCAGTCCATCTTGCTGTTTTAAAAATAGTAACTCTCCACTAAACCTTAACTTTTTAAACAGGTAAAACTCAAGTTACCTACTTTCACATCTAACTTCTCTAGTGCACACTGCAGAGTGCATTCTTTTCAATCTTACCTTTAAGCATCCCTGTGACTAGCACTTTCTCTAATACCTGCTGGAAAGCACTAGGAAGCCTTAAACTCATACAAACACTGAACTCTCCTTGTTAACAAGGAGAAATTAATAGTAGGCACTAAACAGCCTACAATTGCAAAGTACCTTGCTAAGGAAACAGCTCCTATACTTTACAAAGAAAAAAAAAAGCCCCAAACCAGGCATGTCCAAGGGTCAGCTTCCGGTGATTTCTCCTGTCCACCTGGTGAATCTGGGCATACTGGGGCAATGCAGCAATTGCCTCATGTACACAGACAACCCTCTCCTCCTAACACCCAACACTACAGCCTGTGAGAGATGCACTTACATAGCCAAAATGGAAGCAAAGCTCTCTCCACCCAAGATTGTGCTAAACAGTCAAGAGGAGAAGGTTAACACCCACACTACACCTCAAGCAACACATAGCCCTTCTAAACCCGCACCACCAACACCCACATATAGCAACACTAAATCCACATATGCAGAGGCCCTTAACTGTAACCTGCCCAAGCAACAAAGACCTCTGAAGCTGAAACGCAAACAAACAGCAATCACAACCAATGTGTCACATAGTTCACAACACCAGTGTGCCACCCAGCAACAGCCCCTAAGGCAAGACAATGTACCTAACACTTTAGTCATAGGTGACTCTATAGTCCGGCACACTGATGTCCCTCTCACCAGGCTGAATAAGGAGAAAATTACAGTCAGCTGCCTGTCGGGTGCCAGGATCCGCCACATAACGCATGCACTCAAGTCACTCCACAACAAGTATAAATATGACTCTGTCATTGTCCATGTTGGAGTGAATGACTTGAGACGTACCTCCCTGGACTACATGAAAAGAGACATGGAAGAGCTCTCGGATCATGTGGCCCAGGCAGGTATGACACTAGCCCTGAGTAGCATCCTGCCTTCGCCCAGAATGATACCACAATATAAGGATAAAATGATTGACTTCAACAATTGGCTAAGCTTATGGTGTCATTCAAAGGGGATCCAGTATCTGTCTGCCTGGGATGACATGATTGACAGACCACGATGCTTTGCCAGAGATGGTCTGCACCTGTCCCCCTGGGATTCAGGTTACTGGCTAAGGCTCTTGCCACCCCTATAGTGCCTTTTTAGGCAAACTTCAAAGGACAAAACCACCACCATAACAGGTACAAGCATGCAAAATCTGAAGGTAATGCTACTCAATGCTAGAAGTCTAAACCTCAAAATGCACTCTCTCGAGGCACTCCTAAAAATGGAGAACATCGATATCTGTGCAGTAACTGAGACCTGGTTCAAGGCTCCAGAGAGCACCCCTGCAATACCAGGCTACAACTCTTACCACACTTTTCGGCCACCAAACCAGGACCGAAACACTAAAGGTGGAGGAGTGTCAATATTCACCAAGGATATTCACACCACCAGGCTAGTTGGCCAACACAATGTGTCTGAAATTCTCCAAGTGCAACTAACACTAGGTAAGACTGCAATCCAAATTGTAGCTTGCTACAGATCCCACACCATACCCCAAGATTTTCACTACACCTTTCTAAACATACTGGAAAATATTAAGATAGAACCAAACACCCTAATACTGGGTGATTTTAACTACCCTGCCAATAACTGGGAAAACTACTCATGTCCCAACACTTTTGCAACGGTTCTTGGAATTCATAAATTCCAACGCCCTGGATCAACTAATCCATAGTCCCACCAGGGGCTCCAATATCCTAGACCTGGTCATTACCAACATGGGAAATCAATGCTCCACACCTATGGTCATCCGCTCGTTAGTCATGTCTGACCATAAGCTAATCACCCTTAACATCCACATCCCACCCCCACCCCCCAGTAAAGAAACCACCATAAAAACTTCTCCAAAGCCAACTTCATGCTACTCAAGTCAGAAGTGACAAACTTCATGACACCCATGCAGACGGAACTGAAAGTTCAACTGCTGAATCCTACACTATGGCACTGTACGAGCACATCCACTCATGCATGAATCGTGCCATCCCAAATAGAACCAAAATGCTCTCATACAAAAAAGGAAGCCAATCTGGTGGTCCCCTGCCATAAACAAACTTTACAACAAAAGGAAGAAACTTTTGCAGAAAAGAGGAAAATCCCAGGATGCAAAAAACTCCCTTACTAGCCTCAGTAAGAAACTGAGATGCGTCATAAAATCCTCCAAAGCTAGTTACGAAAATAAAATTGCCAAAGATTCCAAAGACAACCACAAAGCATTCTATAATTATGTCAAGAATCTAAATGGCAATGCTCAGATCTGCTCTGAGCTAAAACAGAATGGCATTAAATATACTGATCCGAAGGATATTGCCAATATCCTGGCAGATCGATTCAGTGCCAACTTCATCCCACTCTCACCCCCTAAATGGCCCATCTCAATACTGGAAGATTGCCAAATTCCAGTAATAACGGCCACACAGGTACAAAATGCACTCTCTAAAGCCAAGAATACAGCATCCATGGGACCAGATGACATCCCGGGCTGTGTACTACATGAACTACAATATGAACTGGCACCTCACCTAAGTGTCATGTTTAATCATAGCCTCACCTCAGGTTTCGTGCCCACTGAGTGGCGCAGAGCTACAGTTATCCCAATCCACAAGGGGATCCACATTGGATCCCGGAAACTACCGTCCCATCAGTCTGACAAGCCTTATCTGCAAGGCCATGGAGCGTATTATCATGGAACTTATAAACAAAGACATTGGCAACCTTCAAACACTGGACCCCACCCAGTTTGGGTTTGTGAAGGGACGATCTTGTCTCCTGAACCTGATTGACTTCTTTGAATCAGTCTCCAGAGCCATGGACAAGGGTAAGGTGGTCCACACAGCCTATCTAGACCTTGCCAAGGCCTTCGACACCATCCCCACTATGGAATCATAGATAAACTTACTAAGTTGGGCATAAATCCCTATGTCACCCAATGGGTTGCTAAATGGCTTACTGATAGAACCCACACTGTAAAAGTAGCCGACTCCAAATCCAGCTCCAGACAAGTGACAAGTGGAGTACCTCAGGGTTCAGTCCTGGGGCCGCTCTTGTTTGGCATCTACTTCTCTGAAGTACAGGTCAACACTAAGGGACTCTGGCTAACAAAGTTTGCAGATGACTGCAAACTGGGAGCCATTATTGAATCCCAAATGATGTGGATACTCTACAAAGGGGCCTTACAGAAACAGATGCTTGGTGCCAGAGCCATGGGCTCAAGCTCAATGCCAAGAAATGTATTGTTATCCCCTTTGGGAAAAACATGTATCCATGAATTACCATATAGGTGGCAGTACACTAAACACAGAAAGTGTGATAAGAGACTTAGGGACACAGGTGGACAGTGGTCTCACCTTCGATAACCACATCGCCACAACAGTCAGGAAATCCTTCTATGTGGCACACCTCATCACGAAGGGCTTTTCATCCAGAAAAAAGGAGGTCATTGTCCCACTGTACTCATCCCTCATTAGACCCATTATAGAATACAATGCCCCATTTGGTATGTATCTCTCAAGACATCTGCAACAACTGGAAAGGCCTCAGAAATACCTCACTAAAAGAATCACAGGCCTAAAGCAGATGCCCTACGCTGACCGCCTTAAAAAACTCCAGCTATACTCTGTCGCATATCGTCTACTCAGAGGCGATCTCTGCTTAACATACAAGGCCATGTCAAACCCAGAGCTGTTGGACATGATACACTTAAAGAAATCACAATCCCTCAGAGCTACACGCTCCAGGGATCTAAACCTTGTCATCACAATAAACAAAACATGTTGGAGGGATAGGTTCCTGACCCAGAGACTCCCCAGACTCTGGAATAGATTGCCCATACATGTCAAGCAGAGTGCCTCTTTGGACCTCTTCAAGAGGAACCTTGACGATTGGATGGGAGAAAGGAAATTCACCCCAGGGATCACGTCAGTCGCCCTGCTAGACAGGGGTCCAGGAAAGTAAATGATGTGGGAAGAAATAGCCAGGGAATTGTTATGGCTAGGCTTGTATAGGCCCTAGGGCTGATAGCCTAGTACCAACCTATGAACCAACCTATGAACTATGAAAAATCGCAAAAACTGTCAGGCCCAAAAAAAGAGCCTTAAAGATGACAGAGAGGATTATTGAGGATAAGGAAGAAATTATATATTGTTACAATTATGGAAGGAGCCCAGAATTTTCAGATAGAAGATAGTCAGAAATATTAAGAAAGAAATTACAGGAGAAAGCTTCAAATAAAAATTTGCATTCATTAAAACAACAGATCCATGAAAAGCATTACATAGATGAAGAAATTTGGGACCGCCTATAAAAAAAGGTGACAGTGAAGTGCGAAAATATAAAGAACAAAACCCAGAGATTTTTAAAAGGTATGCAAATAAACATGGGTATGGGAAAGAAAAACAGATATAGAAAATTTCAGAACACAAAAAAAAAAAAAAGAAAACAAAGATGAAATGTACAACAGAGGATTAGTAAGGTAGGAGTTAAACAAATAGAAACTGAGAAGTGAAGGATTTAGTGTAGAAAATACAACCCAGGCAATGTCATAGTACAATGGAACAATACGTCTCCAGATTAAGGAGAAACAGGTGCCATAGGAGGTATCTGAAGACTTGCCATATGGTAATGCTCTGGAGCCTTCTATAGAAGATCAGTATAAAAGTTCATCGTAAGTTGTGCAGCAAAGAAATGAGCAGGAAAGAGAGGCAACTCTGGCACAGGCAATATTGTGGAGTGATGATCTAATGAGTTCCCAGAGGAAAAAGCAGCAGATGAAGCAGGGTGTATCTGAAGAGGATATGCCACAGGAAGATGTCATGGAACTTCCTGTAGAATATCCACAGGAAATGGAGGGCAAAGAAGGTCCTCAGTCTAGAAGAAAATGATCTACGAAAAGAGCTGCTTGATTTAAAACCTCTTGGAGTAACAATTGATAACTCAATAAAATTCGATAAACATTTGGCTTTAACCATGAAAAAGGTGCATATTAAACTTGGAGCTCTCTATAGAGCAAAACCATTCCTCACAAATACCTCCAGACAGGCCATAACCAGAACACATCTCTTCTCCACCCTACTATTTGCCTCCTCCATCTTTACAAATCTTAGAAAAAAGACCTAAACAAACTCGAGGCCTGCTGTTACAAAATAGCTAGATTTGCCCTTAACCATCCAAATAAAACTCATCACTGCTCTGCACTACATGAACTAAACTGCACTGAACTTCCCAACTTCCTCCATTTAAACCAATTAACCATCACTCACTCCATCATCCACCAGCCAAACCACTGCCCAGCTCTCAAAGACCTAGTACAGCCATATACCAACAACAGAACTTTGTGATTCGCTGATAAATTATTACTGCTAACCACAAAAGCCTTGGTGAATCCCTTTACTCTTACAAAATATGCAAGATCTGGAACTCCTTCCCACAACCAATCATAAACACCACTATTACAACAAATTTCAAATCACTCCTCAAAAATTACCTAAATGACAAGTGGCTATGCTCCTGCTCTTTCCCTGGATGAGCACTCAGCACATCCTACCCCAGTAATCCAGTCCTGCTCTCGGTCCCAGTATCTAGGTACCATTTTCTAATATCTAGAGAAATATCTATCAGCTAAGTCTCAACATCTTCTCCTCCTCCTCTCTCCTACAGAAAGGCTGAAATATCAGTCTCCAACAGAAAGACTGAAACATTAAGACACTGTCTATTTTACTACTTTTGTATAAGGGACATAGTGATTGTTAAAACTAACTTTTGCATAAGGCAGAAATTGATTCTTATATCTAAACAAACATGCAACTCATTACTTATATTGAATTTAACATCTTGATAAGACATGAGTCACAGGGCATTTTCATTTAAACGTATTCCATGTCTTGTGTTGTTTTCAGCCAACTACCTTATCTTGGATAGTTGTAAAAGTCATTATACTATTTTGTATCTTTTGACCTTATCTTCAACATTTGTAAAAATCATACTATTTTGTATCTGTCCAGCTTTTGTTTATATTCATACTTTCCATATATTTTTTTTTAATTCTTTGTATAACATGGAGCTTTTCTCTCTGGGCCTCCACTGAAAATGGGCCTCTGGCTCAGTCCGACACTCCCGGTAAACCAATGAAAACTAACTAAATAAATAAATAAAATACAATTTAATAGAGATGAGTAGACATATTAAGATCAATGAAAGGAATAGATTACAGAAAGTAAATAAGAATCAACATTTTAGAAGTCTGGTAAAACAGATGAGCACAGTAATTAGGACTACTAAGAGAAATTCTTGTGATAACAAAAATAAATAGGATATATTGAAAAGCTACGTTAATAACAGCACAAAAAACATAGAGCAATAAGGGAAAGCAAGGGAAGAAAAAAAATACCACAATGGAAGCACTGAATAGAGAAAACTATAAAACAATTAAGTCAAGAAGTATCACTATTAGAAGAATATAAAAGAGGGAACAGATTATCAAAAATTTAGACGTGATAAAAGTAACCCATTCTATCAAAACAGACCAGATCATATATTCTTGCAAATAATAAATAAAATAAAAATAGCACAGGCAGAAAAACTTAGAAGAAATGCAGATAAATGCATTTTCTAAGTTACATATATATATATATATATATATATATATATATATATATATATATATATATATATATATATATATATATGTGTGTGTGTATATAGGTTTACAGTCAAAATGTTGAACATAGGTTCTGCAAACATGGGAATGTTGAATGGCAGATAGCTGAGTCCCGTGTTGCCGAATGTTAAATTATTGATAGTTCATATTAGCAAATGCTACTGTCCATTCACTGATATGAGCTTGATGTAATGAAGAGATCGTGGTACACTGCAGATTGGGACATTCATCCCTTTCCTCACCGTAGTGCAATCTTGGAGTTGGAATATATAGTTAACAGGGGTGTGAGGGGTGCTGGGTGACTTGCCCTCCACAAAAAGTGTGATTTGAAGTGTAGGAGTGACACTTACCTGAGCTCCTATACAGACATCAAGTTCGATATTCGATGAAAATATCTGCATTGATTCGACCTTGCCGTTCAATGTTTGGAATGGTATTTTTTTCAATTTTCGAGATTTTGATAGTAAATCTATAGTTATTTTCAGCATTCATTGATGACCTCAGCAAAGTTTTATAGAGAACTTGTAAACAAAGCAAAAGGAAAAGAAACACCAAGAAAGAAGAAATAGATACATTTTGGAGAAATGTTTATGAAAACCCTGTGCAACATAATAAAGTTACTGAATGGACAGATGAATTAAAAACAACTGTCAGGAGTTTTATGCAGGTAAATTAAATGGAATGAAGTAGCAGCCAGAGAAATTCAAATAAAATTAAGAAAAGCTCCTAACTGGAAAAGCCCAAGACCAGTTGCAGTACCAAACATCTGGCTTAAAGTATTAACATATTTACACAAAGATTTATCCCTGAATAAGAATTACTTCTATGCTCTTCCTGAACAGATACTGGAAACAGTCACATATCTTGTTGCTGGGTGTGACACACTCATGGCAGAGGGCACGTATACCAAAAGGCAAAATAATGTAACGAGACTGTTGCATTGGGGATTGTCCAATTACTCCAGTATAGAAGTAGTTGAGAAGCATTTTAAACATGAACCACAAAACATTGTAGAAAATTACAAAGTTTATATCACATGGAATTACACTTACCAACAGTTCAAAAAAATAGATGCAAGAAAACCGGAAAGAATAGTCCAGGAAAAAAAAAGTCAAAAGCAGCACTGACCATTGAAATTACTACATCCAGTGATTACAGTGTCTTATATACACAGAGACACAAAATCACAAAACACCATAATATGCAGGCAGAAATGACAGCAATGTGGAAGAAGGATACCCAGACAGTTCCAGTAGTAGTAGGAGTAACTGGTCTAATAAAAAAATAATTTGTGGTTGTATTTAGATATGCTGCTGATATAAATAACTCCATATGAATTGCAGAAGGAGTTAGTTCTGGGCACATTGCAAGTGCTGCAAAGAGTACTTTTGGCTAACATCAAAGATTGAAACAATACTAATTTTATGAACTTTAATCATACCCTGTCTTAGTAATGGTTGTCCATTTCAGTCATGGTATTAGAAACCCAAAAGTCTAGGAGAAATTAAACCAGGAAAAGCATATTAAATCTCAGAGTGTTTTGAAATCCAAAGCAGGTAAGCTCATGTCTAACTGATATAAGCGGAGTAATTAGGAAGACAGACTTCATATACCCATCCTTTTGGGAATGTAGGTAGTAGAATAACCTACTAGCTTATTTCTTAGAGCATTTTACCCAATGTTTCACAGGAAAGGACCATGCCATGTGGCTTGACAGAGCATCATGCAGTTCTTTTGGAAACATGTATGGATCACGGGTAACCTAAGTGATGTTAGGCAATGGAGCATAGACCCAATGATCCTGACAGTCAGATTCACTAACATATATAATAAAAGAATGTGATCAGTTCATTAAAACTAATCCAATATCCTGTATGCCAATATTTACCTGGTAGGAAACATTTAAACAGAAAATGCACTCAATTTATGTCTCAGCAAAAGTTTTCTAAATTAAGTGCTGAATGTTCAGAGTTAACTAAAAGATTGAAAGATTTATGGGATGAGTATAAACAGTGTAAATTTAAAACTTCCTCAGTGGTACAATAAAAAATGATTACAACAGAACTGGCAGTTATAATAAAAACACAAAAGAAGAACATAACCTTAAAAGGGCTGCATTACAATCATGGGGGAAAGGTTGCAAGCCAGGAAAGCTGTTGTTATTTAGACTGAAAAAAGTAGGCAGGACTTAGACATTCCTGTTTTAAAAAGAAATGGATTCTTGCTGACTTCACCTAAATTAATTGCTGAAGTTTTCAATCATTTCTATTCCAAATTAAATGCTAATGTCACAGGAAAAGCAGCATCTAAGGAACAATGTAGTTTTGAGTATTGGTTAGATTCTCAAATTCCTAAGATAGAGGCAGAATTTCAGACTATGTTAGCTACTTCTATAACTAAAGTTGAAATGGAGTCAGTTTTTAATGCAGCTACTAAAGGCAAAGCTTCAGGACCATATAGCCTATTTATAAATTTGTATTTAGCAGTCAGCATTTATTAATTAAACCTGTCACCATATTATTTAATCACATGTTTGAGACTGGAATCATGCCACATTCTTTACAAGAATCAAAAATCTTAGTACTTCCAAATGTAAAAATCTAACTAAAGTAGAAAACTGTCCTATCTCCCTTATCAATAGTGAAGCTAAGTTGTATGCCAAGGTCTTAGTTAACAGAGTAAATCTAATATTGCCTACGCTGATTCATGAAGCCCAAGCAGGCTTTATTAAATTTATAATAGATCATACCTGGTTACTAATTACTTTAATTCAACATGAGTACCTAGGGTTAGATCCTTCTAACTTTGTTTTTATTGACTTTGAGAAAGATCTTGACTCCATCAAGTAGAGTTATCTATGGAACTTGTAAACCTCATAAAACTTCCCAGGGCAGTATATCACCATGATTAAGGCATTATATTGACAACCTAAGGCTTATGTGCAAGGAGGTTCAAGTTTTCCTCAATATGTTGCCCTTAAGAAGGGTACAAAGCAAGGGTGCACCTTTGTCCCCTCTAAATTTTCTATTCGCCATTGACCAATTAGTGTGTAAGATTTACTCTGCTGAAGATATACTAGTTTAGCCAGTAGGTGGCAATGCAGTCAAGATTTTACTGTTTTACAATGATTGTTCTTGACTAGAAACTATGCCGAGGTGGTGCAGCGGTTAGCGTTGTCGCCTCACAGCAAGAGGTTCTCCCGCTCAATTCTCAGCTGGAGCACCTTCTGTGTGGAGTCTACATGTCCTCCCCACGGTTGAGTGACATTAAAGACATGCAGGTAGGTGCGAGTGTGAATAGGTGTGCCTTTGTTGAAGGGTGGGTGTCAGGCTGGCAACTCGGCACCATAAAATCCACTGCCAATCATGAGCAGACCGGAGCTCCGCTGTGGCGACCCCTAACCGGGAAAAGCTGAAAGACTTGTGTTCTTGACAAGAAACTCAGTAGTTAAATTAACAGTCTCATCTTTGATGCTTTGGAATTTTGCCACTATTGTTGGGAGGGTTGGCCTAATGGTTAAGGTGTTTGCCTTACAAACACAAGGTGCAGGGTTTGAGTCTCCCAAGGGATAATTGGCTAAGCTTAAAACAGCTCACAAGGGCAGCTAGCTTAGTACTACTCTATGAACCTATGAACCTATTGCAGGACTGAAAGTTAACAATTCCAAAACTGAGATGCTCTACATTAATGAGCTGCAAATACTTTGAGTGTGCAAAATGCGAGTTTTCTCTATAGATGGTAAACTAAAGAGAAAGGGATAGAGCAATCCTAAGTGAATACCTGCTTTGATACAGTTTTTGGTTAAATCTGGAGCAGAAGCTACTTAGGAATAGAACTGCATCCTAACATTGCAGCCATTGCCATTGCTAATTTGTGGAAGTTGTGATCAGAGCTCTATCTGGTATTGCACTCTTGGCCTAAGTTACATTCACCTTTTTCAAAAAAGGGTGAGCACTCTTAAGACGATTTTTTTCCCCAAGTTATATTATTTTTAACAGCTGTACTGAATTATCACTTAAGACGTAGGCAAACATACAGTTATATGAAAGAAAACAAACCATATTAACATGTTCACCATTACAAACATTATATATCACATATATTATTTTGTACATTTATCATCAATCCAACATTACATAAACTGATAAATTCCTACCTTTCCTTAAACCTCACTTCTCCTCTAAAACATTATTCTGCATGCATTATGCACTTCTGTAGAGGCATACATGCATGAGAGTTTTGCATGTAATCCATCTACCCTGATATACTGTATAAGGTATATGTGTCTCTTTCCTCTTTTATTAGAACATCAACTTAAATTTCTTTATGATGGTTATTGGATCCCTGTCAAGAGTGTGGATGTGGGTTACTCCACCTGTGGAAGTTGTCAAGGTGACTAGGTAATCTCTCCCCATAAATTCCGGGCTTGTCCCTTGGTGGAGACCTGTTATTTCGATTTTTAACCAAGTAACAAGGAAGCATCTCACACTGCCTGACCAAACTTGGTTACTTGTGCATTGTGATGAATTTCATGTTCTCCCGTTAGTATACCGGAAAACTATTATTACATATTCTGCTGTTACATTATTTATAGCTTCACATTTGAAGAATGACAAAGATATATCCTTAAAGGGTCTACTACATTATCTTAGACAATAAGAGAAGTGGTTACTGAATAGTTGCTACTCAGGTTTTAACACTACTGGATTTTTGGAAATTATTGGAAGTAAGGAATGATAAAAGGGATTTTTTGGTTATATGGAATGCAATTTGCCACTTGACATTAATTAAGGAAAAAATTATTAAGTCAACAAAAGTTCAAGGTTGCGAATACTTTGTACATAGTTTGCATTATTATAGTTACTAAATGAATGGGCATGCATTGTTTCACTGCTACAAAATAAAACAAAAAGTTGTAAATCTGATGCATTTGTCTCCAGACCATTCTATGATCAGCATGTCTCAGAACTGAATGCTTGATATTAAATCCTAAGCATCATCTGTGGCTTCGTCTTGACTGAAACCATTTTCAATGTTGGAGTTCTCTGAATTTGAGTCTCTGGTACCTCTTCATCGAGTTTCAACCTTTGGAACTGCGTACCACTACCTCGATCGCAGAAGGGGAGGAGCTGATTCCAAAGAGTGGGCCTTTGATATAGACAGGGATCAATTCAGTATTCAAGGCAAAGGAGATTATTATCTGTTACCCCCCATGCAGACAACAGGACTTCCAGTGGCACCAGCTCCATCCTAATTGTCCCTTCATCAGAGCTTGTGCTGATTCATCAAGGATGTTCATCATATTAGTGCCATGGTAATCTTAGCTAAGTGGGTAATATCCTGCTTAGGAATAAGTGGGTAATATCCTGCTTAGGATATAATGGCTGACCAGTCTCCAAAAGTCTCTGGCTCCTCTCCATACATACATCCAGGTTGCCAGGGCACAAGCTCCCTAGGGAAGTAAAAAAAAGGGCCAAATGCTTCAGTACTTTCTTGCTGCCATTGAGAACACTCCTCTGGGCTTCAAATGATTGGCGGTCAGCCTTTTGCTTCTATTTGTGGCAGGTAAGTCCCCATTGGAGAATCCCTTTCACATTATTTTTATACAATTTTAATCCAGTTCTTGACAAAAATTGATTATTAGTTTCTTTAAGAAGACTGGCATTTTTTGTTGTTTTTACTTCTGCAAAAACAATTGGCTGTTTTTTTGGGGATAGTGGTTGCTATTTATAGATTAATTGCTGTGTACTATGCTAATGACCATAAGCATCTTTTTAAGCCTAGCCATGCATTTCAAATCTCTGACAAGTTCTGGTACCCTTGGTAAGTGTAAGCAGGGGCTTTCAGAGATGAAATATTTACAAGCTGCCTGTGTCCATTAGAGACATAGCTGCTAAACTAGGGATGAATTTCATGTACCCCAGCAAATTGTCCAAACTGCACTTGAATTGGGTTATCAAGAAACTCTAATTCACATGGATAGGAAGCCCATTCCAGAGAAGGGGTAGTCTTTGAATACATACTGTCTCACCAGCAGGTATTATTTATATCACTGGCAAGGTTTAACTTTTTAGAATGGATACTTCTGGTACTCTTTGTTCTGCAGATATGTAGGATGTCCATCAGGGTGGCATCTGAGAATGCCTTGTATGCCAGGTAAAGATCTCCCATCAAAAGCCTGTATGAGATAGAAAAGATGGATAGGGCTTTGAGGCAGTCTGTACAGGACATGTTGCTTATACCATGAACTTTTTAGTGAGAAACCTCTGAACAGATCCGTTTGTTGAATGTGCCTGGTTAGGTACATACCAAAGGGACATTGTTCTCAATTATAGGTCTGATGATTGCTAAATACAGTGGAACAGTGATGTCTTTGGACCAAGATGCCATTCCTTTATTTATAAGTTACTAAACAAAGAATTATTCCCTCACTACTGTAGACACGTGATGATCAAAGGCTAGATTACTGTCTAAGTGTGTCCACAAGTCACTGACTACTTAGTTGACTCTTAGAGGTGTGTATTGTCAATAAGATAGTTACCACTGGTGCATGACTTCCCAAAGGATACTATTATGCATTTCTTGGCATTTAGTTTTTGTCCATGTCTCTGACACAAGTTATTTATCTGTGTCAGCCTTTCCTGGAGAACATTAGTGCCAGTAGGGGATTCTATGACTACTTTTAATTTGCAATCATCTGCAAATTTAGACAGCCAGAGCCCCTTGACATAGGCCTTGATGTCAGAGAAGTAAATATCAAAAAGTAGTCCCGGGACCGATCCCTGAGAGACTCCACTTATGAATGGCCTCTTTGTAGAGGTGGACTCCTGAATTCCAACTTCATGGGTCCTGTATGTGAGCCAGCTGGTTATCCACAGTGTGACATAAGGGTTTGTACATAACCTCTTGAGTTTGTAAACAATGCCCGAGTTGGTATTATGTCAAATGCCTTGGCCAGGTCAAGGTAGGCAGCGTGAACCATTTTGCCCTCATCTATTGCTTTGGTGGCCTTCTCAAAGAAGTCTACCAGGTTGAGTAGGTATGACCTGCCCTGGATGAAACCAAACTGTGTTTGGTTCAATGTCTGGAGGTTTTATTTGTCATTATTGATCATTTCCATGATAACTCTTTCCATGGCTTTACATATGAGACTAGTAAGGCTTATGCGTCTGTAGTTTCCAAGATCTGTAGATGGCCTTTGTGCAGAGGGATGACTACTGCTGTTCTCCATTTGTGAAGTACCAAGCCTGTTTGGAGCTACAGTTAAATAGCAATTCCAGAAGATCTGATAGGTCATGTTTATTGCCATTTAGAAGGCATCCTGTATATCACAGGATGCATACAGGATGCCTTCTAAATGGCAATAAACATGACCTATCAGATCTTCTGGAATTGCTATCTGGGCCCATCAATGTAGTGTTCATGGCCTTAGAGAGAATATTAAGGACTTGCTCCCTAGTGATAGCAGGGGGAGTTATATTTGATGGTATTTCCTTCGGGCATTAAGGGGGAAAGAGGGGGAAAGTTAGAGCTGAATTTGTCTGCCAGAAGGTTTGCTATATCTTCTGTTTTTTTAATGTCTCCAAGTCTTTTGGATTTCTAATACCATGATATGAATGGACCCCATTCCTAAGTCAAAGTACGATTAACATTCATGAAATTAGTATTGCTTCAATCTTTGATATCAGCCAGTAGTGCTCTTCACAGCACCTGCAATGTGCCCAGTAATAACTCCTTCTGCAGTTCATATGGAGTTACATACATTGGTAACATATCTAAATATGATTGTAAATTCTTTTTTATAAGACCAGTTGCGCCTACTACTATTGGAACTATCTGGGTATCTTTCTTCCACATTGCTCTCCTTTCTGCCTGTAGATCCTGATATTTTATGACTTTGTGTCTCTCTGTACGCAAGACACTGTAGTCACTGGGTGTGGCAATTTCAATGATCAATGCTACTCTTGTCTTCTTTTCTTGGACCACTATATCCGGTTTTCTAGCATCTGTCTTTTGAACTGTTGGTAATGGATGATCCCATGTGATGTACACTTCTTCATTTTCTGTGATGCTTTGTAGCTCATGTTTCCAGTGTTTTTCGGCCACTTCAATACCATGTTTACACAATCCCAATTGCAACAGTCTCGCCACATTATTATGCCTTTCAGTATACAGTCCTTTTGCCATTAATATGTCGCAACCAGCAGCGAGGTGTGCAACTGTTTCCAATTCGGTTTTGCAAAACCTACATTTGTCTGTTTCTCCCACATGTTAAATGGACTTTATAAACCAACGTGTATGCAGCCATGTTTAGGATTGAACAGTATTACTATTTTGTTGTATTGTATTCCTTAAACTGATGTGGGGTAAGCCAATAACCATGTTGCCTGCCTCAGCTGTTTGTCATATTACTTTTATATTTTTCATGGTACTGTCATTGTACTCTGTTTTCATTATGACAATGTTAATTGGTGGCTGTTCATATAAGTCATTACATGCATAGACACATGGAATATATTTGACATTCACACACAGACACAACTGTTCAGGGCACACATGCAGAGGAACAACAAGGAAATACTGATATACTGTCAGACACTCAGCTGCACAATTTACTGAGGCATACATCAGTATTAAACAGGGCAAGTCCCAATACTACTGTTATGTTGTAATTTTTACAGTATTGTTTTGTAAATTACAGTTATGTGAATGTCAGGCAGTGTCAGGGCATGCTTCACTTCAAATGTTAGGATATGTTAAGTGTGTTGGCTTTGCATATGCTTGTCATGCTTAATCATGGCCAATAAACCCTGTTCAAGTCATGTCATGATTTTCACTGGTAAGGTCTATTGTGCATGCCATTACATGGCCTTGAGTAAGCTGCTCACTGTGTGTGCTGCATACAATGTCCCTGACATGTTCTGTTATTGAAAATGCCCATAACTATAGATAATCCAACAGTAAAAAGCCAGCAAATCCAACCATCTTATAAAAGTAACACTTTCAAGTCATACAGAAAGAATCTGTATGTGCTACAAACTCAGAATGCTCTATTGAAAGCCTGCATTTGCACTTGTTTCTGTCCTGTAACTCATCTAGTGCAGATACAGATTCTTAGTTTTAGCACTTAAATTTGCTTATTCGTGCTCAGCACTTGTTCAGAAATTGTAAGCACTAAATAAGCTACTAATTACTATAGCACTCAGTCTTCCTCATTACCTAGAGGAAAACAGTTTTTGTACTTACTTTTCTCACTTACTTAGAGAAAAACAGCTCTTGTACTCACTTATCTAGAGGAAAATAGTTTTTTATTCAGGCATGTCCAAGGGTCAGCTCCCAGTGTTCTCTCCTGTCTATCTGATGAATCTGGGCATCTTGAGGCAATGTAGAAATTACCTCATGTACACAGACAACCCTCTCCTCCTATCACCCAACACTACAACCTATGAGAGATGCACTTATCTAGCCAAACTGGAGGATAAGCTCTCTCCAACCAAGACTGAACTTGACAGTCATGAGTAGAAGGTAAACAGTTGCACCACACCACACTCATCACATAGTCTCACTAAATCTACACCACCAAAATCCACACATAGTAACACAAAAACATTCACGGAGGCTCTCAATAATAATCTGTCTAAGCAACAGAGACCTCCAAAGCAGAAATGCAAGCAACCTCCATCCCCAAACACAACCCAAATAACACATAGCCCACAGACTCAGTGTGCCACTCAACCACGGTCTATAAGGCAAAACAATGTACCCAACACACTAGTCATAGGTGACTGTATAGTCAGGCACACTGATGTCCCACTCACCAGGTTAAACAAGGAGAAGGTTACTGTCAGCTGCCTGCTGGGTGCCAGGATCCGCCACATAACCCATGCACTCAGGTCACACCACAACAAGTACAAATATGACTCTGTCATTGCCCATGTTGGTGTGAATGACCTGAGATGTACCTCCCTGGACTACATGAAAAGAGACATGGAAGAGCTCTCCAATCTTGTAGCTCAGGCAGGTATGACCCTAGCCCTGAGTAGCATTCTGCCATCGCCCAGAATGATACCACAGTACAAGGACAAAATGATTGACTTCAACAATTTGCTAAGCTTCTGGTGTCATTCTAAGGGGATCCAGTATCTGTCTGCATGGGATGACATGGTCGACAGATCAGGATGCTTTGCCACAGATGGCCTGCACCTGTCACCCCTGGGATTCTGGATACTGGCTAAGGCTCTTGCTGCCCCTATAGTGCCTTTTTTAGGCAGGGTTCAAATAATAAATTCACCACCATAATAGGAACAGGCAAGCAAAAACTGAGGGTAATGCTACTCAATGCTAGAAGTCTAAATCTCAAAATGCCCTCACTGGAGGCACTCCTTAAAATGGAGAACATTGATATCTGTGCCGTGACTGAGACCTGGTTTAAGGCTCCAGAGAGCACCCCTGCACTACCAGGCTATAACTCAAACCACACTTTTCCGCCATGTAACCTGGACTGAAATACCAAAGGCAGAGGTGTGTCTATATTCATTAAGGATATCCACACCTCCAGGCTAGTTGCTCAGCATAATGCATCCGAGGTTATCCAAGTGCAACTCTGGGCAAAACTGCAATCCAAATTGTAGCTTGCTACAGATCCCCCACCATGCCCCAGGATTCCCACTGCTCTTTTCTTGATGTACTGGAAAATGTTATGGTTCAACCAAACACCCTAATAATGGGCGACTTCAACCACCACACCATTAACTGGGAAAACTACTCGTGTACCAACTCCTTAGCTCAATGCTTTCTGGAATTCATAAACTCCAATGCCCTAGATCAACTTATCCACACCCCCACCAGGGGCAACAATATCCTAGACCTAGTCATTACCAACATGAGTGACCGGTGTTCCACACCTAAAGTCAACTCCTCGTTGGTCCGATCCGACCATAAGCTTATCACCCTTGATATCCACATCCCGCCCCCACTCCCCATTAAGGAAACCACAGTAAAAAATTTCTCCAAAGCCAACTTCATGTTTCTTAAGACAGAAGTGGTGAACTTCATGACACCCATGCAGATGGGCAATACAGTTACAACTGCTGAATCCTACACAAATGCCCTCTATAAGCACTTACACGAATGCATGGATCATGCTATCCCAAACAGAGCCAAGACGCCATCCTCCAAAAAAAGGAAGCCAATCTGTTGGTCCCCTGCCATAAACAAACTGTACAACAGAAGGAAGGAACTGTTGCAAAAGAGAGTAAAATCCCATGAGTGGAGGAGCTCCCTGGTCAGCCTCAGTAAGAAGCTGAGATCCCTTATAAGATCCTCCAAAGCTAGCTGCGAAAACAAAATCGCCACTAAATCCAAGGACAGCAACAAAGCATTCTATAGCTATGTCAAGAATCTAAATGGCAACACCCAGATCTGCTCTGAGTTACAGCACAAAGGCACAAAAATTACAGAACCAACTGATATTGCCAACATCGTAGCAGATAGGTTCAGTGCTAACTTTACCCCCCTCTCACCCCTTAAAGGGCCCATATCTATACAGGAAGAATGCAGAGCCCCTGTAATCACAGCTACGCAGGTAAAAGCTGCACTCTCTAAAGCCAAAAACACAGCATCCATGGGACTGGACTACATCCCAGGCTGCGTTTTACACGAACTTCAGAATGAACTGGCTCCTCACTTAAGTACCATGTTCAATAATAGCCTCGCATCAGGCTTTCTGCCCACTGAACTGGCACATAGCAACAGTTATCCCACTCCACAAAGGGGGAGCCACCACTGATCCCGCAAACTATCGACCTATTAGCCTGACGAGCCTGGTCTGCAAGGCCATGGAACTCATAAACAAAGACATTGGTAACCTCCAAACTCTGGATCCCACCCAGTTCGGGTTTGTGAAAGCAGATCATGCCTCCTAAACCTGATCAACTTCTTTGAGGCAGTCACCAAAGCCGTAGATGAGGGTAAGGTGGTTCACACAGCCTATCCTGACCTCTCCAAGGCTTTCAACACCATCCCCCATTCTGGAATTATAGCTAAACTCACTAAACTAGGTATAAATCCCTGCATCACAAGATGGGTTGCCAACTGGCTCACTGACAGAACCCACACTGTAAAAGTTGCAGACTCCAAATCTGACCTCAAAGCAGTGACAAGTGGAGTACCACAGGGTTCTGTCCTGGGACCTCTCCTGTTTGGTATCTACTTCTCTGAAGTACAGGCTAACACAGAAGGCCTCTGGCTAACGAAGTTTGCAGATGACTGCAAACCAAACCCCACAGTCAAGTCCCCAAATGATGTAGACATCCTACAGGAGGGCCTCACTGAGACAGATGCCTGGTGTCAGAGCCATGGCCTCAAGATCAGTGCCAAAAAGTGCAGTGTCATCCCCTTTGGTAAAAAACTCTGTACCCATGAACTACCACATAGGCAGCAATCTACTTAACACTGAATGCGTGATAAGAGACCTTGGGACCCAGGTGGACAGTAGTCTCTCCTTTGATAGTCACATCTCCACAGTAGTCAGGAAGTCCTTCTACGTGGCACACCTCATCATAAAAGGGTTCTCATCCAGGAAAAAAGAGGTCATTGTTCCCCTCTACTCATCACTCATTAGACCCATTATAGAGTACAACGCCCCTTTTAGAATGTACCTCACAAGACATCTGCAGCAGCTGGAAAGGCCACAGAAGTACCTCACAAAGAGGATTACTGGCCTCAAACAAATGTCCTACACTGACCTCCTCAAAAAACTCCAGCTTAACTCCATAGCATATTACCTACTCCATGTTGATCTCTGCCTAATATATAAAGCTATGTCAAACCCAGAGCTGTTGGACATGCTACACCTAAGAAATCCCAGTCCCTCCGAGCTACACTCTCTAGGACCTAAACCTTGTCACCACAATAAACAGGACATGCTGGAGGGATAGATTCCTGTCCCAGAGACTTCCTATACTCTGGAACAAGCTAGCCATCTATGTCAAGCAAAGTTCTTCATTAGCACTCTTCAAGAAAAATCTTGATGAGTGGATGGGAAATAGGAAATACACCCCGGGGATCACTTCTGAGTCTCTGCTGGACAGTGGCACAGGAAAATAACTTTCTTGGGTGGCATAAGCTATGAAACCTTGCTGGCTAGGCTTATGTAGGCCCTTGGGCCGATAGCCCAGTACCTACCTATGAACCTATGAACATATATAGGGGTCTATATCATTTTATCAAATGTTTCTTTTATTGAACACCTAATCGTCAAACACTATCCATCAAAGTCCTTATTTACTGTACTACCTAAACATTGTATGACATTTTATCAAATTATTTTAGTTGGCCAGCCTGAATAAAACATTGTAAGAGTGACATGCTGACTAGCCATGATTTACCCATTACCACATATTAATGTGATCTTGGAGCTGTTATATTTAATTCGTAGGGTGTGTGTGTGCGGGCGTGCAGCCCTTCTGCAAAAAAGTAAAAAAAAAAAAAAGTTTATTTTTCATTTTTAAAAAGTGCATGCAGTGTTTAAATAAATTTATAGTTTTCAGTTTAATTGATAAATATTTACTTTATTTACCTTTAAGTTTTCCTTTTTACCATTGTACACATCTTAAAATGTAGATATTCGCTGTTTAATAATCAATGTCATAAGTGACTTTTTTTAAAGATGCCCAACTAAAACAATTTGATGTAATCCCATTCAATATTTAGGTAGTTTGGTAAATAGGGACTTTGATGAAAAACATTCAATAAAATGATATAGACCTGAATATAGGCACCAAAACCGCACTAGCTACCACCTACCTATGCCCCTCTCTTCTATATGCTGCCCCTATCCTGATCAATCTTCAGTTTACACTAAAAAATAAGCTTGAATCCTGCTATAATAAACTTGCTAAATCTGTGTAGGCATACTCTACTACAAACACCACTGCATTGTTCTCCAGGCCCTCAGTTGGCTCGAGTTCTCACATCACCTAAACTATCTACAACTAACCACAGCTCACAAATTTAAATTGTCCTGTATTAAACTTAGTTCCAACCTATATACCTACCATAGCTCTCTGATCTGAAGATAAACAACTAGTAATCTTGTACAGACCAAACAAAAAGGCTGGGCTGTGTCTGTATTCTTACACAATCGCAAAACTCTGGAATGTCTTATCCACAGATAGAGCCATATCAAACTGCAAAAGCTTTAAACACACACTAAAACACTTCCACTTCTAAACAGTTATCTGCCCTTGTTCCCAAACCATTTATCCCCCTTCCCCTTCCCTTTCCCCTGTAGTTCCCATAGCTCCTCCTCTCTCCTCTTCCTGCCCTACTCCTATTCTTTCTTTTTCACTTGTATTCCTGCTCTCCTCTTCTAGAATATGCACCCACCCTTCCTGTCTCCACCTCTACTTCTCCCACCCCCATTTCACCGCCCCCACAATATTTTCTCCACCTTAGACTCTGCTTTCCTCTAGAAAAGTTTGACTTTCTATTATTCCTGTGAAACTTTCTCCATAACTTTTCTTCTTTCTCAACCAATGTATTTGTCCTTGATATCCCTTATTATTACTGCTTGTCCCAGTGTTATTTAATTCTAAACTCCCTTATAACTCCTTATTCTTCTTCCACTAACCTTTTTTGGAGATCGGTACATTTTTCATAACAAGTTTTAGCGTGCAAAGCCCATCTTATACTTATATACACACATGCTTATTTAATTTCCCTAATGCATAACTTTCTGTAAAACTGCCACTACCCTTATTAGTTCTTTTGAAAATGTTATGCTAAACATAATATAACCATCAACTGTCTGTTCTGCACTTATCTGTATTTGTAAACTTTATACTAAATGCAAAGCCTAAGTTTCTTCATATCTTTGCAACATTTTTCTACTAGAGCTTTTCTCCCAGGGCCTCCACTGAAAATGGGTTTCTGACCCAGGTGGATTTTCCTGGTTACCAAATGTCTAATAAATAAATAAATAATGTTTACACCATTTTATCTGGAATTGTGTTTTAAATGGGTTCCGGTGTGTAGATTGCGAGACAAATGCCCGCGAGCTACAATGCCGAAACAAAAGGCCTCAGCACTGCTAGATCATAGAGTGGTGCGGCCAAAAGAGAGATACGATGTGGGAACCCACTCAGTCAGAAAAAACGGCAAATGGAGATGTTCCCTAAAGTAGATAAGTGGGCTGTCACCCGACAGTGGAAACAGCCGCACCACTCAGGCGATCAGCAGAACAAGTAGCTAAAAAGGTCCGAACACACTTAAAACCAAAAAGCAGCTTACCTGTTGCCCTGCACAAGCATACAAATCCCCCACACAAAACCCGTACATTAAACCATGCTGAGGGAAGCTGTCAGGAAAAGCCAAAGAAGCTGCAGCTGCTGCTGAGAGATACAGCAGTACATGCGCACTGTCGCTAATACAGATGTGACAACACCACAAGCATCCCTGCCTATACCCCACAACAGTACACATTGTCACAGACAACCCTGAGTTTTCAGAATATGTTTGGCCCATATACCACATAATTGTGGCCATCTGGCAAAGTAGTGGAACATCATTGAAGAGTGGAGGTAGAAAATAATGACAGACATTTAAGTTTCAGACTTCATACCCATCAGAAAATTCATGCTAATGCAAAACCTGTTATTCTATCAACTTACTAAGTTTGTAAGAGCAAGATGTAAACAGTGCCCTTGTTTGTGCCACTGTTATTATTGGGTTTTCCACATTACTTACCCAAAGAGGTTGAGAGGTAAGCCTGCAACAGACACTGTCCTGCCAGAGCCTCCCTAGTGCAATGGCAGGTGGAAACATGTCAACCCTGGCAATAACAGACTACCTACCCAACAGTGTGAAAGCAACCACCGTAGAAGGGAACACTGACAGGAGTATCAACTCACCTCCCAGTCCACAGTAGCATGTGTGTATTGTGGGGGCTGCCAAACCCATCCAATGGCTGTTGCAGCTGGGGTATGCAAGTATGCAGACCCATGTAGGCAGAAAATGGTGCTACACAGGGATACCTCCCTATGTAACCTCTGTCACTGAAACTGGGACTGGGCCCCACACCCTGATTGGCCAGCAGCAATAGCTGGGAGTTAAAGGGGACCTGTGCAGTACATGCAGAACCTGTGGTGCAAACAAGCTGGATAGACTCCTACTAGACTACAATCACTTGTCAATCCCGTGGATGTGTGAACTGCACATTGAGAATCCCTAGCAGGACAGGTAGTAAGAGCAAGGCGGAGTGTATACTGCTACAAAGGGCCACTGTGGCAGACAGAGCTTATACAGAAAGGTACAACACAAGGTGCTGTACAGCAACATACCCAAAGTCTGACAGTGGTTTGTACCGAAGTTGTGACTACATTCTGTTCCCTGCTACACTGGATGTGATGGATACCGAGAGGCCATCTACAAGTAGTGTTACCATGATGGAATCTGTGTACCTGTATAGCCCTGGTCAGCTTGGCAACAGATACAGCACAGTGCCCAGCCAATGGGGCAAACCAATGCTGGTAGTGGAGGGATACCTCTACCATTTAGAGCATGAAGCACCCCCTAAACGGTACTGGGTATGTATTGAGCAGAGATTAAAGGCCTGCAGAGGTCATGCCATCACTGTTTGCCAGGATAAGGGAGAAGAACTGCTGAAATCACTGCCACACCAGCATGGCCCAGATGCAACAACAGCCCAAGTGGCTACACTGTGAGCAGAACTATGGCAGCGGGCAGTAACCGGAAATGAACTGCCAAGTCTGGTAATGCAAAGTGTCCTAGGCACAGCGGATGACAATGTACTACAAGAGATGTCTTGCCATGCCACCCTGCATTGTAGCATCACCAGGGTACAGCAGAGGGCACGGGCATCCATGTCTACACCTCCAGCAACACTTGCAGATATTGATGTCAGCCAGTATCCACTCCGTAGTGGCAGCTTTATTCTCCGCAGAACATCTGATATGGATGGGACTGATTCCTTGGTTCTATTAACAACAGCATAAAATCTGGCAGATCTGTGCAGGTCAGACATCATTCTTGGGATGGCACCTTCCCAACATGGGCTGACATATGCCATCAGCTGTATACGTTACATGGATGTATTGGCACCCCCACCACAGCAAAGATTGTCCCCCTGATGTACTGTCACATGAAACAGAAATCAGAGTCTGCATACAACAATATGTGGGAGATACTGAAGGGTATGGCTGCAGATCAGGGATGCAGCTTGGCTCCACAGTACATTATGACTGATTTTGAGAAGGCAGCGATCCATGCCAGCTGAAAGGTATTCCCTAAGAGTATTCTGAAGGGGTGCCTTTTCCATTTTGCACAGATTATTTGGTGCCAGATCCAGCATCACCACCTTGTGGCCCTCTATGGTACGGACACTGCTTTTTCAATAGCCATCTGCAAGCTGACTGCATTGGCATTCCTACCACTGGAAGATGTTATCCCCACATTTCTGGACATTGTGGCTACCTTACCTGATTGTGCAAAGCCTATAAGTGTATTTCTGGACCATCATTATATGCGTGGCCGACCACGGAAGTATGCATCCCGCTGCTCAGCACAGCAATGCCTGCCATCTTCCTACCCTTAGAAGTTTTGGAATGTGTGTGATGTCTCTGACATGGACTTCCCACAGACTAATAATAAGGTGGAGGCATGGCATCATTGGCTAAAGGTGTTACTTGGACGCCCTAAAGTACAGCTGTCCGACCTTCTGCCTGTTCTGCAACAGGAACAGAACCTGACAGATACCCGAAGGGAGTCACTTTTGAGAGGGATGCCTGTGACACCGCGTAGGAAGGCTATTGTTGTAAGGGAGCATCACCTAAAGCACATCTTGCAGCATAAGTGTGACTACAGTGATGTGCAGGATTTCCTATGTGCTGTGGAACATTTCTACAAGTTGTGAATATATTTTGGTCTAGTACGTACCAAGCACTACACACATCACTATACATATTGTGTTAATAAAGGTTTTGCCTACAGCACACGGGTTTCACAGTACCACTTTAATGCCCACTTGGCATCTTGTGACGGCCACATGTTCAACTGACAGTCGCACATGGTGGCTTCTGGGGGGGGGGTGCAGAGTGTATCACTGTGGAGGTTTGTGTCTGCCACCTGTGGTTAAGGTGCAGAGGGTTCCTCTATTCCCACAGAGAATTGTCCACAGGCATTTGTCACTGTAGCTAAACTGCCAGCCTTCCATGTGTCCACATCCAGCTGTCTCACAGGGGGGTGTCACACCAGCTAGGCGCCTGAACCCATTTTAAATGAAACCTGCAATGTATACTAATATGTCCTCATTCTCATATTCTGATATGCAGAACTTGCATGTTGACGGGATGTTACTTAATGTCTCTTAGACTACAAATGTGCACATCAGTTTCAGTTTACTGCCAGTTATGATTTTCATAGGAATGTGTGGCACAGTGGTACAGCAGATAGCATTGTTACCTCACAGCAAGAGGTTCTCTGGTTAGATTCTCAGCTGGGGTGTCTACTATGCAGAGTCTGCATGCCTTCCCAGTGTTTATGTTGGTTGCATCTTGGTACTCAGGTTTTCTCCCACATTTTAAAGACATGCAGTAGGTGGATTGTACACTCTAAACTGGCCATACGTGTGAGTGTGCATGTGAATGTGTGCTATGAAAGAACAGCCACTGTAGCACTAGCCACCCAGCAGTGTGAAACTTGGCTCTAGATGGTTGTCACTGTTGAAGTGATACCTCAACCCCATGAGCAAAAAATGGGAAAAAGGGGTTGTGACTGGATGGATGGATGGATGGATGGATGGATGGATGGATGGATGGATGGACGGATGGATGAGTGCGGCCAGACGGACATTTGTTTTTCATTTTTATGGTTTTCAGTACTGACATACATCGCATATAGTGGTACAGTTGTAAGATTTCTTGCTGACTGTTTTCTGCCTATTCATTGTGTCACAGTGGGTATGTTATGCAGACAGGAAGCATCAGGTATGCATATGTAATTTCTGTCCTGTACTGTGAATCATCTTGACAGAGCTTGGGACCTGTGGAAGATCATCCATCAGATGCTGGCATTGAGCACATGCCAGACCAATGCCAGCCTTCTCCAATAAAATGACCATTGTGAAGATATGAATGATGATGAGGAAGCTATACCAGTATGTGTCTTCATTCCTGCTACACCCCAGGGGAGACAATGTCAGGAACAACAATAAGACAATTATCAGGAGCAGATCTGGGAGGTGGTGACCAATGTGTTTCTTACACAGATGAGGTACATTATTAGAAATTTCTTTCAGGACATGGCACGGGCTATGTGAGGCTCATTCAGGGAGATAGCCTTAAACATCATTTGTGATGTTCATTAGCATCAGGGAGGTCCCATCGCTGCATGAGTATTGTTTGTGTGAGCCACTTATGTAATGCTGCCACCATGGTGTTTGCCATATCAGTTACTGGCTTGTATATACACACTTGTGCATGCTTTACATTTTGCTGCCATGCTTATGTGTTACAGGTCCAAACATACAATGCATATACCATGTGACATTAAACATTATGTGTCAGTGTGTGTATGACATGCATTAACACATTAAACTTTTCTTCAACATTCAGCTGTCCATGAATTTTGGCAGTTAACAAGCAGCTACTGCTGCAACAATTCCACTGTAAACATTTGTGTTACTGACAGAAAAATCATAAACAACATGTTGCCCATAGTCCAGCACTATCACATTGGTATGGGTATGATTTGTGTATTGCCATATTGTGCATGTGCAATAGAAGGACATGTCCTTGCCTACGTGCTTTGGATGACAGTTGTCATGCTGTCCCACTGACATGATGTCATGTTGTGTGGCAAGTACTGGCAATGCTGATGCCATGTTGGGTCATATAAATGTGTCTCATACATACATGTATATATAAATATATATATATATATATATATATGTATATCATACGTATGGGCAGTCCTCCTTTACTGAATGCATAGACTGCCAATGTAACGTTTATGTATACGCCATCATAATGATAATTTCAGCAATAGTACAGTGCTGTCTTTGGTCTATGTTACATTTCCATTTCCATTCGTTATTCACAAAAATTCACACCTTTCAGCAAACGGTGTACATATTCAATGATTTATGTACATGTCTCTGCACATATTCCAATCCATAGTGAAACACCGTTGTTCTTTTGAAATGTGAGCAGTCGCTAATATAATGTTAATGTGCTGTAATGTTGCTCACAGGACTGCCTTCTGCTCAGTAATGGGCAGGGTCTGTGACATATAATCGCAAATGTTTATATCACATGTTGTTTTAAATTGGTATGCCATTATTTGGCTATGTGATCACAATTCTTTGCTTACTTACCTTTGCATGTTGATGTTACATGATTGCACGATAGTGTGTGTATGTTTTAAACATGGCCACTTTTGTTGACATCAGCTGTGCAGTCTGGCCATGTGACATACATTTGCCATGTGCTTCACTGTATTTTGGGTTGACTTCAACAGCACCCTATGGGGTGTACACACCCATTTGCAAAGTGTAACATTACCTTGTTGTCCTGCTTTATCACTGTTTTCTTTGATGTGGGCCCAGGTTGTCCACCTCCCTTCCACCTTTATAGGTATGTAATATATCTTGCAGATATGTTTCCCTTTGTTGGAATTCTTGTCCATTACCATGTATTAGTTTGGTTACAATGTCAACATATGCCATTTCTATGGCCATTATTCAGCTACAGGACATATGCACACAAATCGCTGGCTACTGCTTGCAATACATCCTTGTTCTTGTTTGTTATACTTGTGTGTTACATTTTGACCAGTGTACATTGTTGATATTCATGTGCACAGCCTGATATATTTTAAAAAGCAGTACTGCAGTGTTGAGGAAATCATTCTATGTTCTACAACTTATAAACAAAAGTATGGCATCTAAGTCCAAGGAAGTCATTGTTCCACTGTATTCGGCATTCATCAGACCTGTCATTGAGTACAATGCCCCCTTTCATATGTATCTAACCAGGCATATCCAACAACTGGAAAGTCCACAGAGGTTTCTCACTAAATAAATACAGGCCATAAGTAATATGTCCTATGCAGACCAGCTCAAGGTCCTATACCTGTATTCTGTCTCCTACAGGCTTTTGAGGGGAGCTCTATGCCTGGCATTCAGGGCATTGTCAGACCCTACTCTGATGGGCCTCCTGCAGATTCACAAAACAAACAATACCAGAATTACCCATTCTAAAGACTTATACCTTGCCTGTGATATAAATAGGACCTGCTGGAGAGACAGGTATGTATCCCAGAGACTACCCCATCTATGGAACGGGCTCCCCATCCATATGAAGCAGAGTTCCTCCCTAATCCAAATCAAGTGCAACTTGGACAATTGGATGGGAAACCAGAAATTCATCCCTGGTTTGGCACCTATGTCTCTGATGCAAACAGGTAACCTGTAAATGATTCATCTCCTAGGCCCATGCTTACACTTATCAAGGGTATAAGAACTCGTCAGAGATTTGGGATTCATGGGTAGGCTAAAAAAGGCCCTTGTGGTCGTTATCCAAGTAAACACCTGTGAACCTATGAACTGTTAGATTTGTGACCATATATTATTATTATTACATGCCACTGGTGTGTGTATGTGTATTGACATTACTTTCATATAATTTCTGGTTAGGCCACTGAAGGTCATACATTTACACTTATACTTGTGTATAGTCTTTGACATGGCATATGTGTGTGACATATGCATTCTAGCACACATCTTTTTGGGTTATGTACACTTGTGTAAGTAGCAGCCAGTCTGCTGATTTGCTCCAGTACTGCTGTTTGGCACTGTGCTTGGATGTTTGCCTTTCACATGCATAGCTGAAGGTTCTTTTCTGTCCTTGGATGGTATTATCGGGTGTTCCAAGATCTGCATTTGAACAGCTGTGATGTTGCTTGGCTTACACTTGCACTCCTGACAGACTACTTGGATATTGGTTTATTCATCCCTATTTATTTGTGATCCATATTTATTACCCTACAACACACATTTAGCATTGGTCATGCACATCCTGATATGACTGCCACACAGTCTGCAACATGTCATAATGTGATGGCATATAGGTATCTATGTATTTTTGCATTTCGCCATGGCTGGTATGCATCCCCACCCCATTTGACAACTTTCTATTGCCCGTGTTGTACAGTGTGCTATCTCTGTAACTTATCTGTCCTTACTGTTTATTTCTAACCTTTGTGTGACGTGTGTTGAGATATTTGTTACATGGGTATACTTACTGTGATGACCTTCTTCACCTCTTTCCCTATCTTTACCCTTTCCTTCCATTCTTAAAAAAATAAAAAATGGGACATATTCCCACAAAAAAAAAAAAAATACCCATTCCCCTCTGACTGACCCTCAGATTTTCATATTCCAACATACCTCTTGTGTGCCCCTCTTCTTTGCCCATAAGCCATGTCTGCTTTTCTATCTCCCTATTTCCTTGGGTTTGTGCATTACCTGTGCTCCCCATGTGTGTCCTGCTGCGATTGTTAGCTAATGTTAGGTGTGACAATGTGGCCATGATTGCCCTATGCCTTTATTAATTTAATTTTTTATTAGAAGCTATGGACGCCATCAAACTCCATAAATAATAGCTAGCGTTTGTTAATACTAATGGGGTAATATAGATATTCCTTAAGTCTGTAAGCTTACTGGAGAGATTCTTGTTATAGATATGTATTTATGATGTCAGCCTGCTTAGACTGTGAAATTTTCTCCATAATTTTATTAATGTACATCATGCTTTGATAGAAGGTGGCCTAATGGTTAAGGTGTTTGCCTTACAAACATACGGTGCAGGGTTTGAGTCTCACAAGGGATAATTGGCTAGGCTTAATATGGCTCGTAAGGGTAGTTAGCTTAGTACTAATCTATCTATGAGGTATGGTTATACAGTGCACCGTTACTACTGATATACTCTGTTATGCACCAAGATATTTTAAGTTGACTGTGGGATATTTCCATACTACATGTTTATCTGTAACTTTTCCACTGATATCAGCATTATGCACTGGATTCCATGAACTTTACAAAATCCGGCCCAAAACAAACAGTAGGTGAAGTAGAAATGATTGAGTTTTAAGATGATAGAGCAGTATGAGATGACAGAGAAGTAATATAGAAGGCTAAAAAATAAAAAGATTAACTGACGATATTGTTAAAACAGATGAGATGAAAAGGAACACAAGGTTTTATGTGAACAACATATTACAGAGGGAGTACAATATGAAAACTGGACAAACTGATGGAGCACTTATAAAGAAAAATACAAAAACACATTTTTGTTGTAGAAAAAATAAGAGTGAAGCAAGGGAACAAGAAAAAGTATAATGAAATGATAAAAAGACATGGCAAAGAAATAGAACACTGTACATACAGAATATGAGAAATAGAAATAGAGCTGCATAAAAATACAGAAAAAGTTAAAAATATGTTCATTAGGCAAAGATTTGTTTTTAAGGAAACAAGAGGAAGTTTCACTATTTTGGGGATAAGAGGCAAAACTAAGAGCAGGAAGAATGAAAGAAAAATAATGGAAATTGTGTTAATGTTTGTGAGTAGTAAAGTATGAAAAGAAAATAGTACAAGAAGAAGTGTTCATTGTAAAAAATATCTGAAAATGTGAAGAATTCTCTAGACAAGATTACTATGAGAGAAACGGAAGACATAATGAAAGAAGGAAGGGAAGCAGCGGCAGCAGAAGATGGATTCAGGTATGGATATTATAAGGAGAATGAGCATGAGAAATGAATAGTCTGTAAAATATTAAATGCATGCATAGAGAAAGTAATACAAGACGAAGAGATCTGTTGTTGAGTAATTAAGTTTATGTGGAAAAAAGATGAATGACAATTGATAATCCTGGAAAATACACATTATATATATTTTTTATTAAAGTAATACAAAAAAGGATGCAGAAGGTTTGGAAAGACGTATAGGAGAAGCGTTTTCTGAATCAGAGGGAGAGAGGCTTAGAAAACTTTAATAATAGTTAAAGAGTGACACATGATTTTGAAAGAAAACAAGGAAGTAACACTAGTGATGTAGTAAGTGCATTTGACAAGGTTAGTCATGAAGCAATATGAAAGATTCTGGAAATATATGAGATAGGAGAAAAACCGGAATGGAAAGTACACTATGAAATGTCATGAATGAAAATTATGGTAAATGGGTGGATGGTTGAAAAGATAAAAATTAAGACCTTTGTTTGTATTGGTAATAAATGCAATTATTCAAAATGTGTGTAAAATTAAAGAAGCAAAATGGAAAATGGAAAAAAGAGTTATAATACTGATTTGTTTGTCATATACAGATTGTGGCTGAAAATAATACAAGAGTAAGTGAAGTGGATGTATGAGTAGAGGAATTATCTATGAAAGCTGGGTTACAGTTAAATAAGTCAAAAAGTAAATGGTTTGGCAAAACTTAAGTAATAAGTGAAATATATTATACAAGGGAGAAAATGTGTATTAATGAAATTTGGAGAGTATGAAAATGTAATAGAACCTTGGAAAATAGTGTTGGAAGAAAGAAAATATCTCATTGTGCTGGAAAAGTTGTAATCTATCAATTAACAAAGCAGTGTATACGTTAGATATGTATATATTAGGACAAGTAGCATATTTAGGGGGAAGTGTACATGTTTCCAGCTAAAAAGGAGAAAATGTTAGAAATACTTTTTTTTTTAATTTGATCAAAACTGAATCCAGAGAGGGATGATGGACAATAAAACATGAATACAGTAACATGGTAAACATGAAAATATGGAAAGAAAAGAATGCAAGAAAAATGGAAGAAAGAAGGAAAGTTTGATACTGAGGAAAAAATAACTCCACTCCCCACAAAAAATGGCTGAAAAAACACAAACACATTTTAAGTGTTTTTCGCAGGGAGCAAGCCCCCCACATCCAAACTTATATATACTAATTCCATGTTTGCACGAACTTGAACACTTCTCCTGTGGCACCTGCAAATAATTCAGTGCTGTCTAGATTGTGTAACTATATAGATAGGAGGTTTGATGTGCCACATGAGAAATGTGTGTGTGTGTGTGTGTGTGTGTGTGTGTGTGTGTGTGTGTGTGTGTGTGTGTGTGTGTGTGTGTGTGTGTGTGTGTATGTTTAATGCTTTGTGCTGCATCCACTTCCCCTGAGGAGAACTCATTAAGGGGTTGGAGGCTAGCATAATGGCAAAGGTGTTTGCCTTATATAAACAAGGTTCAAGGGTTGGTTCTCACTTTTGAAGGTAATTGGCTAGGCTTAAAATGGCAGCTAACCTAGTACTTGCCTATGAACCTATGAATTACCCCCCCCCCAAAATGGTATAATTACTGGCAGAATTCTCCAACAGTGATTTCCTAAGGAGGAGCTCTGACACTTGGCTTCTTGAACCTTAGGCAAATGATGCTCTAGAAGTTGATCCTTGACCATCAGTAGAGTAATGCAACAAAACAGACTTTTTACAGTGCAAAAAATAGTTCTGAAGAAGATTTAAAAAGGAGTATAAATGGAAATGATTTAAAAATATAACAATGGATATGATATTATATATACAACAGAAAAAAATGAAAAATAAGAGAAAATTTTTTCAAATTATGAGAATAGAATTTTTTTTGTATATATTATATTTTAAGGTTTACAAAATAGATATATATTAAAAATATGAATGTGAATATAATGTAAAAAATGTCAGTAATGAAAGATATAAAGAATGCAGTCCTTAGTCTGTTTTTGGAAAATGTCATGGGATCTTTTACATCAACCCAAGCTACCACTAATTCATAGAGTTTAAGGTCAGTTTAATGTCTAATCTAAAGGATGGTACATTCAGGGGTGCAGCACCCCTAACCTCTGCTGCACTACATTGTCAGTATTGGAAAATTAATGGAAACACACCTGTGATAGGAATAGAACCTATAGCCTTCTGTTCATTCAGCATCAGATGCAAGTGTGCTATCTGTTGATCCACTGATATTGTAAAAGAAATTTGATTTCAAGGTTCAACAACAGTTAGATGTTCAACATTCTCACTGCTGCAGCAGTCTGTAACTATTTGAATTACATCCTGCCTGGGATATAACAGATGGTTAGTCTTCAAAAGTCTCTTACTCCCCTCCACACATGCATTCAGGCTGTTGTATCCTGATATCCACAGGAAAAAAAAAAACAGCTGCCTGGATGCCAGATTCTTCAATACTTTCTTGTCACCCCCATGAGAACACTTAACAGAATCAACAGCTGGCTTTGACCTTCCATTTCTGACAGATGTATCCCCTTTAGGAAATCCTTGCAAAAAAATGATATGGTTTCTATTTTTTTGATAGGGTTTGGGACCAGGTCTCTTCAAGAATACTAGCAATTTATTGTACTGACATCTTAGTAGAAGTATCTTACCAGATCAGATATTTTTACTAGCTGGAGATAGTTAACTAGGTCTGTTTTTTGTGTGTGTGAAAAATTGCCGCTTTTATCGTTTTTATGAGTGAAATTAAGGAAACATTTTTAAAGGGATTATAAGAGTATTTTGATGCTTGTATAAGCTTTGTGATAACTTTTCCTCATTTTTACATAAATTTGTGATACTTTATTTAAAAAGGGACTTCTGAAGTCTGGGGGAATAAAGTGTGCTGCTTGTACATTTACTTTTTTATATTAGGGGTTCTGTGTAGGGAAGTGTAAATGTATGTTTTGCTTGTAAACACTAGTGGACAGCTTACCTTCTCACTGACTCATTCCAGCAGTGCTTACCAATAAACAGGCTTCTTCTTTGGCAGGAGCATGGATACCCTTACTAGTCCTGTGGTTCTTGTTCCTGTTGTACTTAAAAAGAAAAAACAAATTAAAGACCCTTGTCTGCACTGCAAGCTCAGTCTATACCTCAGTTTTTGGTGGGTGACTATTCATTGGCCCCAGCTTGTTTTTTAGACCACTAATTGGTTTCCACAAGATCCTGCAGTCCCCTCCACCATTATGGAATGTGAATTAGCTATATCCTCTGCAGCTGTACAATGTCCATATCAGGCATGACAGAGCCATCCTCTTTGGTATATGAGTTTTTCCAGGAGGTTCCTCCCACGGCAGACAGAATAAAAGACTTGCTTCCTGGGTTGAAGTGGTGTCCTTCAGTCAGTCTCCTTCTGGGGGTATCCCTAGGAAAAAAGAAACACAATGTTAGGCATATTTCTTCTAAAGTTAGTACGTCTGTTAATAAAGATGAATTACTTACCTTAGCTAAGGATTTATTGCAGGTTTTTAATCCTGTGAAACTAGTAAAAGGAAAATATGATTCTTAATTCCACAAATTCTAAGGATGTTTTTATCACAGGATTCTGGCATTGACAGGAGCGGGGCTTCTTCTATACTTTCTACACAAGCACCTGACTCTGATTCTGAGGACAGTGTTTTCTCAGTTTCTCCCATGGGGGAAGGGGTTCTTTTTCTGAGGCTATGTCCAGGATGAATAACATATTTTTGTGGGAACAAATGAATGTTCCCCCTCCTTCAGGAGATACTGTCATATGTTACAAGTGGATGTGGCATATACCACAATTATTCTTTCTATTATCCCAGCACTGGAAGATTTGTGAATCTGCCTGTAGTAATCCTGATAGTCACTCATCATCCCTAAAAAGGCAGATAGACTTTATAAAGTTCCTCAGTCTAACAAGTGTTTCTCTTTTCACCTCAGGTTGACCCAGAAGCTATGTCTATTTCTTCTCCAGCTGCTAACAAGGATCTTGTCAATGCTAATTCTTTGTCTTCAGACAAGGATGTAAAACCTTTGATGGGTTTGGAAAGAGATTTTTTTTTCTTCTTCAGATCTGGCCTTCAAAATCCAGAACTACCAGGCTCATATGTTGAACAACATTGCTGGCTTGTGTTGACGGTTTGAGGAGCTTTAGTGTCATTTTGCCTTTAGAAGGTAGGTCCTTTCTGAATCCTATTATTGCTATTCTTAATTGTTTAATCCTTCTTTAAGTAGTGTGTATGATTGTGCTGACTTTGTGTCCGGGACTATATCTACTGTGATGAGACATTTTGCCTGGGTACGTAATAGGAAATTTTAAGAGCAGGTTGAATCTGAGATTTGAAATTCTCCTTTGGATAAGGAGGTTTTGTTTGGCCAAAGTACATAAATGTTAAAGATATGTTATTTGAGATCCATGCCATAGAATCTCTTAAGCATCTTTGGTCCCATGGACATTTTCAGGTGATTACATACAACACCCCAGTGATATGGTATACGAACACAGAGGGGGGCACCAGGTCTTATCCTCTGTGCAAGCATGCTATGGTGGCTTGGGATGTCACTCTGAAAAACTGTTTAACCATCCAAACTTCCAACTTTCCATTAGAGCAAATTGTATTGGCAGACAAGCTATACAGGACCTGAACAGACCTTCAAAAATGGAAATTGAATGAAGGAGTCTTCCAGAAATGTATGCATTTCTGGGGAACACCTCAAATAGATCTGTTTGCCTTCTTTCAAAACAGACAGCTAAACATATTTTGCACCAGGACTTCTTGGAGGCAGGTCTTTAAACAAATGCTTCTTCATTTCTGTGGTCGGGAATAGTTCTTTAAGCACTTCTACTTTTCCACTGATATCCAGGGTAATTCTGAACATTCGGAAGGATTCTCCAAGATCGTTGTGGTGACTCCCTTCTTGCCCATACAACAGTGTCTGTCTATAAGAATGGAGAACCACTGCTGCCCATGCAACAGTGGTTCTTCCTTCTTATGGAATTGGCCACAAGCTTTCTGACAGACTGGATTTGCTCAACACTAGACAGGGGACATTTGATATACCCCAGTCTCAAACAACTTCATCTGACTGCATGGATGGTTTCGGTATGATACCTTTTAGGCACAGTCTTCATGAAGACTTGCAGCAAGTACTAAAGAAGGCAAGAAAACGTGCCACTAGTAACTCTCATGTTAGCAAGTAGAAAAGATTTTCTAGTCAGGGCCAAACTAATAAGCAGGGCCCAGTCAAGTGATATATGCCACAGGATCTTAAATATTTGGGGCTGGGTTACTTTCTTATTCTAGTCAGGGCCAAACTAATAAGCAGGGCCCAGTCAAGTGATATATGCCACAGGTTCTTAAATATCTGGGGCTGGGTTACTTTCTTATTCTAGTCAGGGCCAAACTAATAAGCAGGGCCCAGTCAAGTGATATATGCCACAGGTTCTTAAATATCTGGGGCTGGGTTACTTCAGATTCTAGTCAGGGCCAAACTAATAAGCAGGGCCCAGTCAAGTGATATATGCCACAGGTTCTTAAATATCTGGGGCTGGGTTACTTTCGTATTCCTTTATCAAGGTTCATCTTTTGGTCACTTCAGTATGTCTGTCCATGGTTCCTTACCTTTCTTTCCTGTCTTTGGACAAGCAGTTCCTGAAGGGGGATTGACCATCTAGGAAGCAGGTTGCACCTTCTTAGGATCTTAACTTTGTGCTAGAGAAGTTGCCTTTGTCGCCCCTTAAACTAGCTCATCTGGCTGATTTATGGCTCATAATATGGAAGACTGTATTGTGTACTGCTTTGATTTCTGCAGGAAGAATATCAGTTGTAAACTTTTATGGAGGGTGAACCCTAGTTGATTTTCTATAAATACAGGGTTGCTTTAAGACAAATTTATTTATTTATTTATTTATTTTACATTTGTTAACCGGGGGTGTCTGACTGAGCCGAAAAGGCCCCTTTTCAGCAGAGGCCGGGGGAGAAAAGATCCACAAAGAAAAATTACAGACACATTTAGTTATTTAGACATAATCAGTATACACACAAATTACAAGAGACATGTTTTTACAGTGGTATGCGGCACAAACAGTTACAGTGGAGAGAACAATCAAAAAAATATTAATTTTAAAAATAAAGGTAAGTAATAGATTTGTGGTGTACAGCTGAACTTTGGAATGTAGGTAGAATACATACATAGTACACAGGTACAGTACATACATTGTAGATTAGCCAGTGTTTGTGAGTAAGATTGAAAAACTATTATCAATTGCTCTAGATTTAGTATGTATATGTTATCCGCTTTGCAGTGAATCCCTCATTCATGCTAAAAGCTGGTTCAGGGTTTACAATGAACCAAGCCATCATCTCCCCATTTTCTATACAGAACCTAAAAATTCAGGGAGAAAGGGTTCTCCATACTCCATACATGCAGAATCAACTCGGATATTATTTTGACAGAACAAAATCCTTTAGGAAAGTTGAACAGGTGATTATTTTCTATGATGGGACAAATATGGGCAATCCATGTCAAGGCAAACTATTTCAATATGGTTTACCCTTGACAAATCTATTCCAGGCAGAAGCAAGTCACATTCTACTAGACCCATTTCTGTGATGGCATATTGGAAATGGGTGGACTATAGAAGGATTCTAGAGACAGTTACTTGGTCCTCTGTACATACCTTTACAAAGGAATACAAACTAGATTCCTTCTCCAGGTCCAGGACAAGCTTTTCTAGGAACATATTCAAGGGGCTCCTGCATCTCAAGCTTTCCTACTACCAGAAAGGATAAGCTATGTTACTCTACCCAGCTAGCAATAGGCTACTGCAGCAGTGAGAATGAAGAACATAGTACAATTGTGTAAGCTGCATTTACCATAACATAGATGCTCAAATTCATCACTGCTACAGTGGCTGCATCCACCCAGCAGCCTTCTTTTTCTGTATAGAGTTAATTTTTTGAGATAAAAGTTCTGTGTTCCTAACTTGCTTGGATTTCAGGATGAACAGGCTTTCTCCCTTTGGGGACCAAGAAATTCCTGAAGAAAGTGGCACCCAGGCTGTTGTTTTTCTCCTTGGGGATCTGAAGACACAGCCACCTTGGTGCATATATGAAGACAAAGCAGAGATTTTTGAAGACTAGATGGATGTTATATACTGGGCAGGATATAACCAAATAGCTATAGGCTACTGCAGCAGTGAGGAGTTTGAACATCTACTGCCATCTACTCGAGTTGGTCCGATCCGACCATAAGCTAATCACCCTTGATATCCACATCCCGCCCCCACCCCCCATTAAGGAAACCACAGTAAAAAATTTCTCCAAAGCCAACTTCATGCTTCTTAAGACAGAAAAACTACAATCCACTCTGCTACAGGCCCCATGAGGAGCTCAGTGTCTCTCCAACCTAACACCGCTCTTAAGTATTCAACTGCGGTACCAACTTTATCATTCTTATAAGAAAAGCGCAGTCTGTGTCTGAACTGTCTGCAAACAGCTAAAGTTAATTTTGAACCTAACACCACTCTTAAGTATTCAACTGCGGTACCACCTTTATCATTCTTATAAGAAAAGCGCGGTCCAGGTCTGAACTGTCTGCAAACAGCTAAAGTTAACTTTGAACCTAACACCACTCTTAAGTATTCAACTGTGGTACTACCTTTATCATTCTTATAAGAAAAGCGCAGTCCTGGTCTGAACTGTCTGCAAACAGCTAAAGTTAACTTTGAGTATGTGTCTACCTGTTTGAGCCAATATTCATTTTCCCCTGGAGAGCACTCTGCTTTGGCTTGTAAGCAGCCCCCCACACACACACACACACTCATCTTCCACTTTCTCTTATTCCCTTCTGTTAGCAAATAGTATCCATAACTGATCAATACTGTGTGGTTGTTAATTTAAACTGAGACCACAGTAGCCTACTGATACAAGGTTATCCTGTTTTTCCACCTGAGAAAAGGTTAAGAAATGACTTACAGTTTCAGAGCAGTCCTTGGTCAATTGTGATTGTTTCTTAAACACAAACTTGTCTTTGCTTTGGCTCATTAGCAGGAGTACAAAGAACTGCCTGCTCACACCCTTGTTCTCCCCTCCCCCTTCTCTGTTTATTACCTTAAGACAATCCCAAAGTTAATAAATATTACCTGTGGCAGGCACCATTTTTAAAACTACAACCACCCTTGTCACTATCATATGTTCATTTATCATTTAACTCTGTTAACTGATTGTTTCCAGCCCCCTCATAAGAGCAACTAACAGGGTCTCTACCCGCTTCGCTCCCCACCCTGGCCCCTATTCCCTACCGCCCCCAGTGGTCCCACCTTTATTTCACTCACATACCCCTCCCATCTTTCGAATAGCCAACCACAGCACTAACCCAACACTACCTCCTCCATCTTCCCACTACTATCACACCTCCTCAACTAACATGTACAAGCATACCTTACCTATGCTCACTGCATGCAATCTCCTTGCATATCTTACATCTTACCAAAGCTCCAACATTCCCCCACTCAACCACTACCACTGTACTACTACTCACACCACCACTCATGTCTCACCCTCACTCAGCTCCCCTCTCACCAAATCAAAAATCATTCCTATGCACCCCCCACATATTCTACCAACTATATTACTCAAACATAAAGCATCCCTACAACTTAACATAGTAACCCTCCCACCATACCTATTACCCACAGAGCACAATCATAAAGTTTCCCTTATAAACAAACACATTCAAAAACTGAGAAAACTAATAACCTCATGCATATCAAAACTAGCCCTAAGTGGAGACATCCACCCCAACCCTGGCCCTACCATCTCCAACCCCAGTCCTCATAATCAGACTAGAAACCACAACTTCTCCCATATTACAGCCAATAGAAAGCCAAGTGAATTCCTTCTACTAAGCCTAAATATTAGAAGTATATCCAACAAAGTCCATGAACTCCATGCCACCATAGACTTATACTCCCCAGATATAGTCATCCTGACAGAAAGCTGGCTAAAACCTCACATTACCAGTGAGCAAATACTCCCTACAGGTTACGGCATACTAAGAGTAGACCGGCTAAACAAAAAAGGAGGTGGTGTAGCTATAATATTTAAACAGCATCTAAACATCCAGATCTTAAAATCATCAGCTCCACAAATAAGCAATGAAGAAATAATATATACACACCTCAAAATTAACCAAAACAAAACCATCAACATAATTGGATGCTTCTTCCCACCTGGCCAAAACATCCCTCCGCTAGAAAACCTCCTCAGCTGGTCTACCCACCATCTCCCCCAAGAAACTATCATTTTAGGTGATTTCAATATTGACTTGCAATCCTGTTCTGGCAACCATCCAACCCATCATGTAAACCTTCATGGCTTCACCCAACTAGTCCAGTCACCAACCAGGATAAATAAAAACTCCAGCAAGCACACTACCCTGGATTGGATACTAGTCAGTAAGAGCCCCTGGTCATATATAACAGGCTGCTTATCAGATAGCCTCAGTGATCACTCCCCAACATTCCTACTCAAAAAATACCTATACCAAGCTAATCCTGTCATCTACCGTCAAATACGTAAAAAACTAAACTTTAGCCCACTCACATTCATCTCATCCCTCAAAGAATGTAACTGGCATTGTCTAAAGTACCTCAGTCTTGATGATGCAGTTGAATTTTTTAATACTACCTTCCTGAGCATCCTTAATTACCATGCCCCCATAAGACTTTCCAGAACTAAAGCACAACCCTCCCCATGGCTACAGAAAACCACTAAGTCAGAAATGAAAAACTGGGATAAAGCCTGGGAGCACTGGCGCAAAACTAAAACCCCCTCAACTAGACAGAAATTCCTAGAACTATGCAATAGAGTCAAAAAGCTAATAAAACAGGACAAATTCCAGTACTACCAGTCTGCCCTAGACTCCTCACAACACAGCCCCAAACAATTCTGGTCCTCCATAAACTCCATCCTCCACCCAGGTAAAGTCAGCACCCCTCCTCCTAACATCCCTCACTCCTAAGAAAATATTGCTAGCTCATTCAACACACACTTCACCCAAACCATACTATCACTAGCTAAACAACACAACCCCCCCTCCCCTCCAACCCACACCTTCAACTAGTAATCTCCCCACTGCCTTCTCTTTTTCTCCTGTACCTACCTCCAACATAAAAAAAAACTAACTAAACTTAAACCCACCAAATTAGCAGCAGGCAACCTCCCAAGTGAATACCTACAAATCACAGCTGATGCTCTGGCCTACCCAGTATCCATCTTGATTAACTGATCTCTGTCAGAAAGTTACATTCCCACACTGTGGAAAGTATCACATATAATTCCCCTCTACAAAGGCGGACCCTCCACAGAACTAACCAATTACCACCCCATAGCTATTCTCTCTCCACTCTCCAAAATACTAGAGAGATGCATACACTCTCAGGTCTCAGACTACCTCCTTACTAACAACCTCTTTTCCAGTACTCAGCATGGTTTCCGACCAAACCATAGCACCACCACTGCCTTACTCTACTTTACTAACACTATCCTTCAGCATAAAACGAATGGCTATCTCTCCTCTGCTACTTTCCTAGACATATCTAAAGCATTTGACATGGTCCCACACAAACAACTTATCTCTGTCCTCAATAACCTATCCTTCTCTCAATCAGTCACCAACTGGTTTCAGAGTTACCTATCTGACCGCCAACAATCCATTGTATGGCAGAATGACATATCTCCCCCACTACCTGTCTCCATAGGGGTTCCCCAAGGATTCATCCTTGGACCCCTACTCTTCTCTGTTTACACCAATAATCTAGCCTCTGCCACCAAACATGGCACAATCATACAATACGCAGATGACTCAACCATCATCTGCTCAGCCCAGTCCCTACCCAAACTGCAAAAAGTCACACAGGAAGCCTTTTCCTTTGTTGAAACTTGGTTATCCGATGCCCAATTAATACTCAACCCAAACAAAACTAAACTACTCATCTTCCAACCCACCAAACATACTCAAAACAACTCTCACTTTAACAACACAGCAAAAGACAACACCACTATATACCCAACTGAACACACCAAATTGCTAGGACTGGAAATAGACAATAAACTAAAATTTGACATTTACATATCCATGACCATAAAAAAAGTCCACAAAAAACTAGGAGCGTTATACAGAAATAAGCAACTTCTCACCAAAGCAGCAAAGATTTCAGTAGCAAATTCCTACCTTATCTCCACCCTACTTTATGCCTCTCCAATATATACCAACCTAAGGCAATGCGATCTAAACAAGCTAGAGACCAGCTACAATAAAATCACCAAATTTGCCACAGGGGCATCCTACCATAGTCACCACTGTCTCTCACTTGCTGAACTGGGCTGGCTTGAACTCCCTCACCTCCTTCAGTGGTATCAACTCTCACTCACCCACAAACTAGTAAACCATCCTCTAAATGTTCCATCCCTCCAAAATCTACTCCAACCCTATTGCACCACCAGACCACTAAGATCCAGCAACAAAAATCACTTGCAGATCACTAAAGCCAATAACTCTGCTGGTGAAGCACTATTCTCTTGCACCATAGCCAAATTATGGAACTCCCTTCCACCCACAATTACCTCCGTACCATCATGCACCCACTTCACAACTTTACTAAAAGTGCACCTAAAAACATGCTGGCTATGCCCTTGCAACTCCCACTCTAATATCACCCACCCCATCCAACCACTACCTTTCTTTCCACTCCACTAACTACCTTGATTATAGCAAGCTCAGATGCTCATAAGCCTAGTACTTATTATACAGCAGGAACTTCTTATTGTAACATTTGTTAATGTGTGTTATGTACTTCACAGATAAAGATTCTAGTTGTCTACTGATGTACTATGTTCTTCATCTGTAAATATGTTGTAAGTAATTGCTATGTTAAATTGTTAATCGCTATGTAATCCAATGTAACTACTGTCTGTTTATTTTAACTGTGGAGCTTTTCTCCCCGGGCCTCTGCTGAAAATGGACCTACTTCCAGTCGGACACTCCTGGTCAACAAATGTAAATAAATAAATAAAATAAATAAATAAATAACTGGTGAACTTCATGACACCCCTGTAGATGGACAATACAGTTACAACTGTTGAATCCTATACAAATACACTCTATAAGCACTTACATGAGTGCATGAATCATGCTATCCCAAACAGAACCAAGACGCTATCCTCCAAAAAAAGGAAGCCAATCTGGTGGTCCCCTGCCATAAACAAACTGTACAACAGAAGGAAGAAGCTGTTGCAAAAGAGAGTAAAATCCCATGAGTGGAGGAGCTCCCTGGTCAGCCTCAGTAAGAAACTGAGATCCCTTATAAGATCCTCCAAAGCTAGCTACGAAAACAAAATCACCACTAATTCTAAGGACAACCACAAAGCATTCTATAGCTATGTCAAGAATCTCGATGGCAACACCCAGATCTGCTCTGAGTTACAGCACAAAGGCACGAAAATTACAAAACCAACTGATATTGCCAACATCCTGACAGATAGGTTTAGTGCTAACTTTAGTCCCCCCCCCCCAAAGGGCCCATAGCTATACAGGAAAGATGCAGAGTCTCTGAAATCACAACTACGCAGGTAAAAGCTGCACTCTCTAAAGCCAAAAACACAGCATCCATGGGACCAGAAAACATCCCAGGCTGCGTTTTACACGAACTTCAGAACAAACTGGCTCCCCACTTAAGTACCATGTTCAATAATAGCCTTGCATCAGGCTTTGTGCCCATTGAATGGCACACAGCAACAGTTATCCCACTCCACAAAGGGGGAGCCACCACTGATCCCGGAAACTATCGACCTATTAGCCTGACGAGCCTGGTCTGCAAGGCCATGGAATGTATCATCATGGAACTCATAAACAAAGACACTGGTAACCTCCAAACTCTGGATCCCACACAGTTCGGGTTTGTGAAAGGCAGATCATGCCTCCTGAACCTGATCGACTTCTTTGAGGCAGTCACCAAAGCCGTAGATGAGGGTAAGGTGGTTCACACAGCTTATCTTGATCTTGCCAAGGCTTTCAACACCATCCCCCATTCTGGAATTATAGCTAAACTCACTAAACTAGGTATAAATACCTACATCACAAGATGGGTTGCCAACTGGCTCATTGACAGAACCCACACTGTAAAAGTTGCAGACTCCAGATCTGACCTTAAAGCAGTGATAAGTGGAGTACCACAGGGTTCTGTCCTGGGACCTCTCCTGTTTGATATCTACTTCTCTGAAGTATAGGCTAACACAAAAGACCTCTGGCTAATGAAGTTCACAGATGACTGCAAACTAGGAGCCATAGTCAAGTCCCCAAATGATGTGGACATTCTACAGAAGGGCCTCACTGAGACAGATGCCTGGTGTCAGAGCCATGGCCTCAAGCTCAATGCCAAAAAGTGCAGTGTCATCCCCTTTGGTAAAAACTCTGTACCCATGAACTACCACATAGGCAGCAATCTACTTAACACCAAATGTGTGATAAGAGACCTTGAGACCCAGGTGGACAGTAGTCTCTCCTTTGATAGTCACAGTAGTCAGGAAGTCTTTCTATGTGGCACACCTCATCATAAAAGGGTTCTCATCCAGGAAAAAAAGGCCATTGTTCCCCTCTACTTGACACTCATTAGACCCATTATAGAGTACAACACCCCTTTTGGAATGTACCTCACAAGACATCTGCAGCAGCTGGAAAGGCCACAGAAGTACCTCACAAAGAGGATTACTGGCCTCAAACAAATGCCCTACACTGACCACCTCAAAAAACTCCAGCTTTACTCCATAGCATATCACCTACTCCGAGGTGATCTCTGCCTAACATATAAAGCTATGTCAAACCCAGAGCTGTTGGACATGCTACACCTAAAGAAATCCCAATACCTCCGAGCTACACGCTCCAGGGACCTCAACCTTGTCACCACAATAAACAGGACATGCTGGAGGGATAGATTCCTGTCCCAGAGACTTCCCATACTCTGGAACAGGCTACCCATCTATGTCAAGCAAAGTTCTTCATTAGCACTCTTCAAAAAAAATCTTGATGAGTGGATGGGAAATAGGAAATACACCACGGGGATCACTTCTGAGTCTCTGCTCGACAGTGGCACAGGAAAATAACTTTCTTGGGTGGCATAAGCCAGGGAACCTTGTTGGCTAGGCTTACATAGGCCCTTGGGCCGATAGCCTAGTACCTACCTATGAACCTATGAACCTATGAGCCATGGTAAGTTCAACTTATACAACTGTACTTTCTTGTCTCAACTAAGCAAAGATCAAGCCCTGTTGGAAAGTATTTCTCAGAAATACATCTATAAGCCTTGCAAAAATCTCCAGTCAGGTCAAATGATAAAGAAAGATGTCTTTTATCTGATAATTATTGCAGAACTTCTACTTGTTAATCACACTAATTCCAAACTACTATAGTTCCACCATTATCAGCCTATGTGTTCACTTTATTCTTGCGTCAATTGACTTAAAACTAAAATCTCACAAGATGTGAAGTTATGACAGTAATTTTTAAAAATTAGTCCGATTAATGTGCATCTCATTAAGTAGTGACCTGCAGATATTGCTGCTGGCAATTTTCCTTTTTAGCAGCTTTTTTTTTTTAATTTCTTGATATGGTATCCAGACTACTTAAATACTTCTTGGAGCTATTCACAGTGGTCTGAGCCATGCACTTCTTTAGTAATTCTCAAAACATTAACTTGGGACAAAGAGAAGTTTGTAATAAACAACTTGAAGCACAAGCATCATACTTGAAATCCTCTCTTTGTCTGTTGAAGTCCCCTGCATTTCATCATCATCCTTATCATCTTTTTCAACTTTGATTTATAACCTTCGGCTTGAATTATGTGTGTGAACCTCACAGCATAGCTCTAAAGTACCCTTTCATATCAGGTATTTTTATTTAGAATTTGTTAACCAGAATATAACATTGATCCCATTGGACTTATTCCAGCCTTAGCCTGGAGTAGCCAGTTTAGGTTACCCTAAACCACCTAGATGACAACATTAGATCACTATTGCAGTTGTCTTAGCTATATAGGCCCTATCCCACTGCTATTTGCCAGTGCTTTAAAGTTAAAGGGCACCTTCCATGCCATCTAACTGTTAGGAGTTCAAGAGGACCTTCTTATAAACAGACAGTGTCAAAACCCTAGAGCTTTTTTGCCTCTGAAAAGAGTTCCTTCTTTGCGACCCATGGAACTGTTGGACAGCTAGCAAGCTTTCAGAGTTGGGCAGATAAGACCCCTGTTGGGAAGATCTTCCACTAAATTTATTTTCCTGAGTTAAACATACATTTCTTTTTAAGTAAAAATGTGTACATTAGCTGGAAACTGATTTGTATTTTGGAATGTCACTTCTTGTCAAAGGAAAATTCTGTGTAAATGCTTGTGTGAACAACTGTGTAAAAAGTTTTATTTTTTTTCCTGTAGGTTGTGTAAGTTTCTAAGTTTTAAGGCCCAGACTTTATGTTTGTGCAAACTGTCAGTGTTTTTTCTCACCTGATCCTGCTTATGACTGTTTTAAGATTTACTGATCCCTTGAGGCTGCATTACCCATCTTCAGTGCTTTATCGTTTACTGAACCTATGGAGCAGTTACCATTCCCTGTAGTTATTCCTTCCCTATGTGCAAGAGGATACAAGTTCTCAGGGAATATTTGGGTGTCAGACCAGTTCCAGTGTGCCTCAGCCACTGATGAGTGACTATGTTGTGTCCAGTCTTCGTTTGTCAGACCACTTATCTTCTTATGGACACGAGAGATTGCTGGGATTGATAGGAGTACAGTTTTGCTTTTACTGCTGCCAGTTCCTCTGCTGAGAAGAAAAGGAAATTGGAGGATGAAGGCTGTGCTTCAAAATTTTCTTCTCATCCTGAAGATTCTTATTCTGAGCAGTGTTGCTTCACATTTCCCTCAGTAGGACTATCTTTTCTGAAACTGTATTTAAAATGAAAGAGCTTTTCCAGTGGGATCAGAAAGAAACCGTCATTGCTCCGAAAATATATTATGATTTGTTACAGTTGGATGCTCCCCAGTCAACACCTGTTTCTCCTGTTTTATCTGCTTTACAGAATGTGATTCTTACAACTTGCAGATTAACTGAGAGTTAACCACCTGCCCTAGAAAGTCTGACAGATTACACAAAGTTCCTAAGAATCACAGAAATATATTTCTAACCCAAAAGCAAACCCTGCAGTGATCTCCCTTTCCAAAACAGCATCTGTTAAACAAATTTATAATACTAATCCCATTCCGTATGACAAGGCCATGAAAGCTTTTGACAGATTTGGGAAGAAAGCTGATTCTGCTTCCACTTTAACATTAAGAATTTTAAACTGCCACACTAATATATTCAATTTATTATTTCTGTCTTTGGAAAACATGAAGAAGCTTATTGACAGCTTTCCATCTTCTGAAACAAAAAAAATCCTTGAATATGTGTTTAATTTCTGTTTCTTGTGTTATTAAACAAAACTTAAAGTGTTCTTATGACAGCACACATTCTGTCTCCAGGGCTGCTGTTTCTGGGCCAATGACGAGAAGATTTGCTTGGTTAATGTTCTCAAAAAGATCTCCACTGGGCAATGATGTTCTGTTTGGGCCTTCTGTAGCTGAAGTGCTTAGGAGGTTTGTTGTGAGGGGAAGCTACAAGGGGTAACCTAAATTTTTCAATCTTCATTTTTTTGAGACAAATAAAAATTGTCATTCCATCTTAGCTCCATTGTTCAATAAGCAATTAGGATTTTAAAAAGCAATGGCATGGAAGCTCTAAAAATAAAGGGAAAGTCTCTCAGAATCAATTTCAGCCCAACAAGTCAGACTGACTTTCAACCTTTTCAGGTTCTACCACCTGCAACCTTGACAACCTTTTCCTCCCCCTGAGTCTTCATATTCCCTGGTGACTCCACATTCTTACAGATAATTCCTGGATCCTGGATTTGCTACCATGCATTTAGCACATTGGTCAATGAGTGCCCTTCAGTACTCATTTCTATAGCAGGTGTGGGTTTTATGGGATCAGGTTGTTAGTCCAAGGAGTTAGTCCATAAGAAAATTAGAAAGAGATCTTGCTGACTACAACAATGGGGTAGCATATACTTTTAGTATTAGAAACAAATGGTCAAATAATAAACCTAATAATAATGATGTTTTTAATAATGATGAAAATGAAAATGCAACTACTTATCTACCCCAAGCTCCAAGAAGGAGTGAAAGATTGGCTCAAAGAGCAAATGTTAATAGCAACCAGGTTTTTCATTATGGTCAGGGGAGACAAGGGAACAAGGAAACAACACCATACAACCAGAGGTGGGGCAGGTTCAGGAGATGACAGAGGACACACAGAATAAGACTGTAACCCCAGCTGATAATGTTCTTAACTCAAATTTGAGTTTTTGCAAAATCTGTAAACAGGACAATTTTACCATTTTTAACTACACTGATGTTTTGGTAAACCCAGCATATTTTAATCTTTTCACTAAGGGACTTCATTTTGTACCTTCTTATTCTATTAACATTCCAAAAACCATTCTAGACCTAAAATTGTTCACTCGTCAGTTGAATTTAAGTATGTTTTTCAAAGACAACCAACGAGTTCATAATCCACTTCATAGGTCCAGCACATTTAACCCACCCCTACATCCAACTTTAAAGACCTTTGAAGAGTTAGTGGAAATTGATATTAGAAAATTGGACAGGCACACGGGTATAACACATCCCAAAAATCTTTCAAAGGAATCATTTGAGCTTATTAATTACTTGAAAAATGAGGATATGAGTGATGAAAACAGACAAAGGGGGGGAGAATTGTGCTGATGTACCAACATGATTACGAAGCTAAATTGTACGCATTGTTACATGACACAAAGCAATATGATGAAATTTCAACCAATGAACGTAACATAGCTTACGCAAAAATAAAATACTTATTGGAAGACCATCTTTGGCAGGGGGCAATTAATGAAGAGTTATTTAACTATCTTTTAGTTCAAAAACCTTTGACACCAGTGATGTTTGGTATACCAAAGGTCCACAAAGGTCTACATCCTTTACAATTTAGACCAATAGTTGCGGGAGCAAAGGGAATCACTGAACCTTTAGGTAAATTTATTGACATCACAGTAAAAAATCTGGTGACATCACTAAAATTCCTTTGTAAAGATTCTTGGGAATTTTTAAGGAACATAAAGAATGAACATTTTACCAAAACAAAATATATGATCACTATAGACATTGTGGATCTGTTTCCCAGCATACCACATGCCATCGGGTTGGAATGGTTCCGCAATGTGCTTACCCATTCTTCGAGGTTTAGTAACAATGTCACAAATTTACTTGTCGAATTTATGGAAGTCATTCTTACCAATAACTTCATTTTTTTCAATGGAGAGCTCTTTAGGCAGAAAAGAGGGGTTGCCATGGGTACACCATGTGCGTCAGCATACGCAAACATAGTTCTGCGCTATTGGGAGTCAGAATTCATTTTTTCATCATCTTGGGTCAATTTCATTACCCATTATCAAAGGTTCTTGGATGATATTTGTATTTTGTGGAATGGGGATTTAGTTGACTTAGACAACTTCATTCAACACATAAATTCCACAACTGATTTTTTTAAGGTTTACACACACTGTAAATGAGAACCATTTACACTTTGAAGAGGAGGGTATATAAGCATTTGTACGAGATTAGCAAAATAAAAAAAAACTAATGCATTCTTTAAGCATTCATTGGTGTGTGAACAAATGACTTTAAAATTTATGGTGTTAGAGCGAGTTGATCACAACCCTAGAGGAGGAGATTGGGAGACATCCCTAGAATATAGTGAGCTCTTATGGCAACTAAACCTCAATGCATGTAAGCCACCAGGACTTAATGAAGCGATTAGTATTGGTAGTGTGCTTAGATTGAGAAGAGCCAAACTGTAAAATGTGGTTAGTAAAAAAAAGGGGCATTTTTAACAACAATAATAAGAACAAAAAAATGTTTTGCTTTAAGTTGTTGCTGGGCATTAAACAAGCATGTAGAATGAATTCAAAGACATGTCATACAAAAAAATTTTTAATATGTGTTTTTCAATACAGGTTTAACTAGGTACAAAGCAGGAGTTTTGGGTAGGGTTTGTAGTGGAGTTTGAAGTATATATTATTTATTGTTCAAAAGATTTAGTGTATGTTACAATAAAGTTTATACAATGAGTACTATATAAATATATATATTTCTTACATGGTTACAAAACTGAAATTAAAACAGAATAATAAAATAAAAAAAAATAAAAAATAAAAAATTTTTAAACATATATTTTAAACACACATTTTAAATACACATTTTATATATATATATATATATATATATATATATATATATATATATATATATATATTTTTTAAAAACAAATACATAAGCTATAACAAAATATATAGTGAATGAAGAAAGATTATTCTTTGGAGAAATGTTTTAATTATGTAATTGTTAAGTTAATTAATTAATTGAAGTGCAATAACAGTATATAAAGCAAATTTAGAATGGTCTTTGTATCTTGACAAAGCCTGGGAGAGCCTGGGTGAAAGCGCTTGATTGGATTGTTTGGACTATACTTTGGCACTGTATTTTATGTGTTTGTATTCGAAGTTACCAGTATTGGATATTAAAAATGTGTTTCTCTGGATTCCTGAGATCTTTTTGCCGTGGTGCGTTTGGTGTTACTTGGTGGTAATGTTTTCTTTTGACTTTTTTTGTTAGTCCAAGGCCTAACTCTCCTTAGAGGGTGCACCATACACTCACACATACACACTCACACCTAGGGCCAATTTACAGTGTTTAATCCACTTCTAGCATGCCTTTAGGATGTGGAAAAGAAACCAGAGCACATGGAGGAAACCCACAGGAATGTAGGGAGGACATGCAGACTCCATACAGAAGGCACTCAGCTGAGAAGTGAACCAGAGAACCTCTTGCTGTGAAACACTAACTGCTAAGCCACTGCACTGCCCCTTACAGATAATTGAGTTCTAAAAATCACCCAGCATGGGGTACACTTGGCATTGGAATTCCCTTTCTCATTTCTGGGCTCTGTCCTTCCCCTGTAAACCAAATATCCCTGTTTTATCCTGTTCTGGAATAAATGTTATCTCAGGGAGTCATACAACCATTGCCTACAGACCAGAGAGGGCAAAGGATTTTATTCAAGGATTTTCTTCTTGTGCCGGACAGAGAAGGTAGACTTGGAGGGCTGTGCTAGACCTCTCCTTTCTCCATCTTTTTGTAAAGGTTTCAAAGATGGATATATTGTCATTTTAGACCCTGTTACCTCTAGTAAGAAACAAAAGCAAGAGAAAACAGAGATATATAATGAAATATAATACAAGATCTCATCAGATTATGAATAGTATTAAGAATAATAGGTATATTTTGCAAACTGTTTCTGAAATAAAAAATATAGTGAGTGATAAAACAAAATGCTCTTTTAAAAGGAATACAAATTTAAAAGAACAGTTATGTTATAATAATCTATATAAAGAAAAAGTTATAAATGTTACAATGAACCATATAGTTCCTTTTTTTAATTGTAACTTTTGTTCTTATATAACAACTGAAAATATATTCAAACATATAGTTACTAATAGAGAATATACCTTTAAAAGTAATGCATTTGTAAAAATATTGTTTATTAAGCACTGTGTTTCAAATGTACTGCGCTCTACGTAGGAAAAAGTAATAAGATATACAATAGTGTATTTCTGCACATTTATCAGACATTAAAAGATCTGTTACTGCATTACTTAAACACATTTTTGCTATTGATAGTACTCATTTTCTTTAGAGTGATGCAGAAATTATATTCTTCACCAAGAGGGGGGGATATTGTTACATCAACTGAGTATGCACAATCTGATTGTGTACCAGATTTAAATGCTACTATTAGTATTAAACTGTTACTTACAGTAAAATCTAGTAAGATATAAATTATTTTATATTGTAGATAAATTTCAAATCATATTAGGGCTTAATAAAGATGAAATAATGATGAAAATGAGGTTTTATAATTAATTGATTTGTTAATTGATATGTGAATTTTGCATATAAGAGTTTCTGTTTTATAAAGTTTTTATGTTCACATTGAGGAGGAGCTGTTTACCTGAAAGCTTTGTGTGTATTAAATTTCATTTCTTTGCAAAACTTTTGAGTGGTTGTGTTTCTCCTAGTGGTTTTCAATCTTGCTTGTTTTGTGGAAAACACATTTGGATATACTACCAAGTTTTTTTATCTTTTAGCTTTGAAAATCTGATTAGTAGAGGATGGCTAGGATTCATATTGCTTAGCATCCTACAACAGTGATCTCTTAGAAAAACACCTACTGTTATGGTAAGTTTACTTATGTGCTTTCTATGGGGAGAATCAGTTTATCCCACTTATCTCTTCCCCTTGTCCCTTCCCAAGTAACTTCCTTCAAATCTTTATTTATTATCATCCACAACTTCTCCTCTGGTTGACAAAAATACACCTGACCTCTATATAACACTAAGGGAATTAAAACACCACTTGTATCACACTATACCCATCCAAACTCAATGGCTTCCAGTTTCTCAATGTCTGTATTATATTTGGTTTAGTTTCTTCCCAGATATCCTTAGCTGCCATGATAGAATTCATTCTAATCCAAACACCCAGATACTTCATCTTATCATGGCCCCTCCTTAAGTATGAGTATTGCTAAACCCATTTATGCATGTCTACATAGTTTTTCATTTACATTTTATTCCAAAAAGACTTGACACAATCTCAGAATGTTCTACCACTCCAAAATGTCCTTTTCTGGATTATCAAGTACAAAGTAATATCATATGCAAATAAAGATAAATAAAATAAATAAGATAACTTTTCTTGATTACCATACTAGTTATAACCTTGAATATGTGAATCTCTTATTCATTTTGCATTGGCTGTAAATATAAAACAAAAAATACTGAAGAAGCAGGGTCTATGTACAGCTTGTCATGAAGGAGCCCTCTCACCTTAATTCTGGCCTCTGAGCATTCTTATGTCATCATTATTAATCTTCTTGGGTGATATTGTACTTGAAGGCCTCGCCTTGCATTTCACGCAGAAGTGGGCGTGTCACAAATGATTGACGACCAGGTCTGCATATGTAATGAGCCATGATTGACATGGCATTCTAATCAGCTGACAGCCCTAGTTTCGCCTCTTACAGATTAAGGTTAATATGAGCAGCTATTAAAGAAGTTACTTTAAGGCAGTGAGAGAGAAAAAAAATGTACCATACTACAAAGCTAACAGAATACAACACCATCTTCCACAGTTCCTCCACCCTTACCAAAATTAATAAGGGGAAAATGTCCCAATCAATAATAAGATAGTCTTTAAGAATTAGAACTATCAGTAACATTGCACAGTATGAAGTATAAAACAACATAGCTATAATCTATATTGGTTTATTGGACGTTAGATTCTACATACTAGAAACATATGCTAGTGTCGCTATTGAGGGAATGCATATTCATTAGTGCCCGATTATGAAATAGCACGGGGGCAGGTTTTGGGTGGGGATTGCTACTACACATCTGGTGAGGCCCTCAAGTAAAATATTGCCTCTTCTAGTTCTACCAGGAAATCCAAATGCTGCTATTGCCGTACTCATAAAATCTCAGCTGACTCCATCAAATCCTTTCTCTGCATCAAGATCCACTAACAGAACCAACATTTGTTATACTACTTCCATCTACAACATTGTTCTATTAATGATCTATTTATGTTGACAGATGTTTGCCTCTCATCTGCAAAATCACATTGATCTATATCTATCAACTTTGGTAACACATCTGTCATTCTCTTAGCTAGTATAGACATAAATGATTTATAATCCTCTTTAAAATTGAAATGTGTCTAAATAAAGCCAGATCTGAAGGGTCTTTGGATAAAATGGCCTTCTAATTTCAACATTTCTACGGGAATGCCATGGGCATTTTCTTGTCCTAAAATGATTTTGATGAAGTTAATTATTTCTGATAGACAAAAGCACATAATACTTTTTGGACAATACATCTTTTGAATTTAGACATGGAATTTTTATTTTTTGGTATTTTTTCTTTCCATGGTCATGAGTTGTTGTATCCCTTTTTGTTTTTTAAAGCTTTCAGTGTCTATTTCGTCTTGCGTTGTTATTGTATCTTGAGGAATAATACGTAAATTATTTTGAGCTCCTGCTACAGAAGTCACACCTTCAATATCAGATAATCTCATTCTTCAGAAATGTATTCTCTTTTGTTGTATTTTCCCTTTCCCTTTGTCGGGTCCCCCAACTACTGCAAATCATGTTCTAGTCTCCACCCATAAATATTCCCTGCTGAAAGCATATTTTTCCCTAGATATTCCTAAGCTCCATAATGGTAGTTTTAAGTGGAATATAAATACATGCCAGCACAATGCACTTCCTCCTCTGCCCTAACATTTAACTGCCACAAATCTACCATTATTGTCTTTTTTTAGTGTTGGAGTCTCACAAACGGTATTATATTTACTTTATCCCTGATACTTTGCTGAATGTCTATCATGAAATCCTTTCTTTGTTAAAATTAACATGCTCATTTCTAGTAAAAAGCTTCTCCTGCAGCATTGCTATATGCACCCTGCATTCTTTAAATAATTCAATAGCTTTGCTTTTTGTGTATACTTCTAAGGCCATTTACATTTCATACAAATTAGCTCCATTCAATTGCTTACATTTTTATTCGTGATCTGCATAAGCTATGTGTAATTACCTTGCCCTAATGTGAGAATCTCCCTGTGTTATATAGGCAACTGCTGATGCAAATAATTAAATTCGTACTGTTGATCCCCACCCCCCTACCTAGGTTGTTTTTTGTCCAGCCTTTAATTTAAAAGTGTAAAACACTCAACTCAAATCCCTCATCATTTTTTTAGACAGTTGTATTCTGTCATCTGCGGCTAAGGAGGATTGCCTAGGGTCCTGTGAGCTTTTCATTTTGTCAGATATTGCCCTTTTCTGATGTAGCCTGCATTTAACTTAAACACTTGTTACTGTTTTTCATAGTTTTCTAAACTACATTGTTTTGAGTACTGCTCATTGCACTGAGCATTTTCTGTTACTGGTTTCATAGGACTAGGTTAACAACCAATTAACTGCTTAGTGGTATAGCCTTGTTATTTCAGTTTGTACCAAGTTGCTTAGCATACTTCTGATTGTAAGAATGGCATGCCACCGATGCTTATTATTATATGTTTCCAGGTGTAACTAAATATTGATCTTAGAAATTTTCAAAGTTGATAGAACAGGTTTTGCATTGGCAAAAATTTTCTGAAGGGTATGAAGTCTGAATCTGAAATGTTTGTCATTATTTTCTGACTTCAGTCCTGAAAGATTTGGCAATGATTTGCCAGAAAACCATAATTTTGTGAGTAACAAGGCAAAAATATGAGGCAAAAATCTGGACATTCAGCGGAAATCTGTACAGTTAAGAGGTATGCTTGCACTTCTACAGGGCATCTCTCTGCTGACTCAAACTGCAGTGTGTCACATGATCTGTATATCCATCTCCAATCCAAAAATAACTAACTAACTAAATAAATAAATAAACAAAGACTCAAACAAGAGTGTATAGCTTAGATGTGAAGTTTCATTTTTACATTTTAATACCAAACGCGTGCATCATATTCTGCAGTACATGACAGCATCAATGAGCTTTCATTTTTGACTTCTTTAAGGCATGGTGGTTTAAAATATTTATTTGGCATATTTGCTTTCTGTTAATTAAATTGTATCACCACAGTATACTCTGCCCTCGTTAGACCAGTCATAGAATACAATGCTCCCCTTTGATATGTACCTGACCTGGCATATGCAACAACTACAGCATCCACAGAGGTTCCTCACAAAGAAAAAAAAAAACTACAGGGCATAAACACGATACCCTATGCAGACTGCCTCAAAGCCTGATTCTTATACTCATTTTCCTACAGGTTGCTGGCAGGTGATCTGTGTTTGACCTACAAAGCATCCTCTGATCTAAACTTAATGGGCATGTTGGATGGTGTCCCCGGCTGTGTGCTTCATGAACTCAACTTGGAATTAAACCCACAGTTAGGACAGCTGTTTAATCTTAGCCTCACCTCAGGATACGTACCCAAGGAGTGGCGCACGGCGACTGTGGTCCCACTTCATAAGGGCGGTGCCTCCACAGACCCTGGAAATTACCGCCCCATTAGCTTGACAAGCCTTATCTGCAAAGCCATGGAGAGGATCATAATGGAACTCATAAATAAAGACATAGGGAACGTGCAGACTTTGGATCCAACCCAGTTTGGCTTTGTCAAAGGCAGATCCTGCCTCTTAAACTTGGTTGACTTTTTCGAGACAGTCACCAAGGCCATTGATGAGGGAAAGGCAGTCCATACAGCCTACCTCGACCTGGCAAAGGCCTTCGACACAATACCCCACTCAGGTATCATCGAAAAACTCATCAGCTTGAATGTAAACCCATACATCACAAGATGGGTTGCAAACTGGCTAAGTGACAGAACCCACAGGGTCAGAGTTGCTGGAGCCATGTCAGACTCAAAGCCTGTCAAAAGTGGTGTCCCACAGGGCTCAGTCCTGGGTCCACTCTTGTTCGGCATCTACTTTTCTGAAGTACAAGCAAACACAGGAGGGTTATGGCTGACAAAGTTTGCAGATGACTGCAAACTGGGCCATAGTCGAAAACACATCTGACACAGATATCCTCCAGAAGGGCCTCACAGAAACGGATAACTGGTGCCAGAGCCATGGCCTGAAGTTAAACGCCAAAAATGCATAGTCATACCCTTCGAAAAACAAGGTTACCCCTAGCTACCATATAGGTGGCAATCCACTGAGCACAGAAAAGTCATCAGGGATCTGGGGACCCAAGTTGACAGTAGCCTTCGCTTAACACTCATGTTGCTAAAGTAGTTAGGAAAACCTTCTATATCGCCCACCTGATCATGAAGGGATTCACATCTAGATCAAGGGAGGTCATCGTCCCCTGTACTCATCACTCATTAGACCTATGATTGAGTACAATGCCCGTTCGAATGTATCTGACCAGACACCTGCTGCAGCTTGAAAGGCCCCAAAAGTTCCTCACCAAAAGGATAAAGGGTCTCAAAAATATGTCTTATGCTGCCCGACTGAAAGAACTCCAGCTCTATTCAGTCTCATACCGCTTGCTCAGAGGTGACCTGTGCCTGACATATAAGGCCATGTCAAACCCAGATTTGATGAATATGCTTCACCTCAAAAAATCTAGATCCCTCAGAACCACAAGGGCGGGAGACTTAAACCTTGACACGGTTATAAATAGAATGTGCTGGAGGGACAGATTCATCACCCAGAGACTCCCTATGCTGTGGAACAAAATCCCGGTACATGTGAGGCAGAGCACCTCGCTGGCCTTGTTCAAGAGGAATCTTGACCAATGGATGGGAGATCGCAGATATACCCCAGGGATTACTTCAGTGTCACTGCTTGACAGAGGCACAGAAAAATGATAGGCATAGTTTTTATTCAAACTAAAGGGGTGGCGAAAGCCACATAACTATGGGCTAGGCTTATAAATGCCCTTGGGCAGATAGTCTAGTATGAACCTATGAACCTATGAACCTATGTTGCACATTTGCAAAACAAATAACATTGCAAACACCCAATCTGGGGACCAAGACCTCATCTACAACATAAATAAGACATGCTAGAGAGTGACAGGTATGTGTTTCAGAGACTGTCCAATCTGAGGAACAAGCTTCCCATCCATATGAAGCAGAGGTCCTACCTGCACCTTGTTAAGTACAATTTGGATCAGTGGCTGAGAAATCATAACTTTACCCCTGGTCTGGTACCTGTGCCTCTATTAGAGAGAGGTGCCTCGTAAATGCTCAACCACTCTTGCCTGAGTTTTATATATATAGGATAAAGTCCATCAGTGTTTCCCCACGATACTATATAAGAAGCTGACTTACTCTAATACCCTGTTACACTTTGAGAGTTATCATCCAATATAGCAAAAGATATCTCTTGTCAAGGGCCAATGTATATGTTTGGCATGTATGGTCAGTGACATTAATACATTTTTGAAGGAAAGGGACATTTTGAGGGATATGTTGGATAGGAGAGGTTACCCATCTACTTTTATTGACCCAATTTTAGAGGAGGTAACTAGGAAGAGATAGATGGGACATTTTTTTCCCTTGCTGGGTACACTTGACCAGGAACCTGGACTGGTAAATGATATTGCCACCTCTGAGTTAACACCTCACAGTCATTTAACAATGCTATGGTGTTGTCCTATAATTTACAGTTTTATGACATTAAGGACATAATTATAAAGAACTGGGTCATATTTGGGATGGAGAATGAATATCTAAAGAAGACGGGGAAAAAAACAGTAGTTGTTTACAAAAAGGACCCATACTTCAAGAATTTGTTAGAAAGAAGTAAGGAAAACAACATTAAAGGTGCGATGAAAAAATGTGGGCATTGCCCACAATGCCACTATATTTTCAAGGGTGAAACTGTTTATATTAAAGGATTTGGGAAAATCCCTTTAAAACACAAATTCAACTGTTATAGTAAAGCCATAGTATATATATTGCTATTTTTCAATGTTGTGGCCAATTTTATACAGGGAAGACAATTAACAGCTTCTGAAAATGTGTTTACCAACACTCTTATGATATACAGAAAGAGAATATGAACAATGCCCTGGCAAAGCATATTCACGATTACCCTAGTCATCAGTTTAAATTTTCAGCTATTGACCAGGTTGAAAATAGCTCAAGGAGGGGACCTATTGATCTATTTTTAGAATACAAGGAATTAATGTGGCAATTGAGAGTCAATGCCACTCACTCCCCTGGACTCAATGAAGTGATTTCTATCTCCAGTTTTCTAAAATTAAAAGCTGATTTCCATTAGTAGCACACCTGGTTTTATGGATGGGTGTCTATATGAGGGTGCAATTTGGAGCACCTGAATATGTGTATGTACACATACATATATATATATTTTTGTACCCATTTATTATATTTATATTTATATTTATATTCTGGCTTATTTACCATCGGTAGGGCAATGGTGTCGTTGTATATGATGTTTCAAACTATATTTATTTATATGGAGGGACTTAGTTTTATATAAGTGTTTATATAAGCATGTATATATAATGTTAGGTTGCAATTCTTACTTATGTTGTGTGGTTTTAAATTGAAGTGGGTCATGTGACTTTGTCTTAGTATAAAAGGAAGTTGCAATGGCATTATTTTATTTTGAGGAAGTCAAAGATGTACCACAGATGAAAGTGCTAAATTAAACGAGGTTTTGAAGTCCACATCTATCGTGTGTCTCTTTATTCAGTTTTATTAGTTTCTGTTTGTTTTTATTTCACAGTCACTGACAAAAAATCACAACAGCAATACAAATCTTTTCTGGTCCACCACTTCTTATCTTACTTTTTTACTCACTTTACCTTCTCCAGTACTTTATCTTTTTTATAGTCTACCATTAATTGCATTATACATGTAAATTCACAAATCCTATAAAACTACCTCTATGTACCTTGCTATCTATTCCATCTTCTCATCCTCCACCCACTACTTCCAGAAAATTAACCTCTTCTACTCCAAAACAATGCTCTACCTTTTGGTTATCAGCGTTATATGCTTCTTCTATCAGTTTTGTCACCATAATCTCTTCCTGCAAAGCCAATTCAACAACTACTACAACTTCATTATCATTCGACTTCTAGAATATCATCAGTACCATCCTCCATCTTATCTCCACCTGCTGTGTGTATAGCATGACAACCCCCCCCAAACTCCACCTAATATTGTCCAAAATTTAATTCAGTTAGCTGAACTTCTACAGAACCTTAACTTTTTGCTTATTGTCACTCGTCTTGTATATCTGAATAAGATGAGGTTTAGGTGTTTGTTTAAGTACTTTATTGCATACAAACACATCAGGATGGATAGCAAGAACATTAAACTTAAACAAACTAACTGACTGACTACTACACACATGCATGCTTACACCTCGGTTGTTCACTACAAAGCGGCACTCTTGCTTGCATGTGCTCAGTACTTATATGCACATGCCTGCTGACTGGAAAGCTTCTTAAAGGTATACCACACATTCTGATCTATAGCCTCCCTCTTTACTAAACTGTCTTGCAATGATAATGACATTTGAATAGGCGTGCAAATTATACAGACAATAATGAATAAAACAACATTCATGTCCAGGTTGCCATGCAACTAGAACTAGGTCTGTAAATGCGACCAGATCTTGTAATGTAATAGTTAGGACTGGGTTTAGCAACAGGGACAGTCACAGGTAAATGTTCTGCTTTAGGAGTCTCGGGGATATTCTCAGGAACAGGGATATCTGTTGGAATGTCCTCTGGTACTGGAACATCGGATAAGTCACTCTGAGAACTAGAGTCTTTATTACAGGCAAGATGCTGCAACACTGGCTTGGATACCAGTAACAAATGCGTCCGATTTTGCCTAAATTCTATTCTCTGAGATTCCACAATGTACAGTCTCGGCTTTTGACACAAACATTTCACAAATTCAATCTGATCAAAACCTTTTGCTGTTTGCATCCTCACTATCTCCCCTTCATGTAATGGATCGAGTGGTTTGCTGGTCTTACCATAATAGGACTTCTGGGACAAATGCTTTTTCTTGAATTGAGCTTTCACTGCTTTGTTATTCTTAGGATATGGAACCAACAAATTATTACTGATTTGTAGTGTGGTTCTGGTTTGTCTCGACATAAGTCTCTGGGCAGGTGAACCAAGATGATTATCATGAGGAATGTTTCTGAGATTCAGGAAATTTAGAAAAACATTGGTATTGTCTTGTTTTGATTTCTCTAATAGCTGTTTTTCACTTTGAACTGAACATTCCACCAAGTCATTTGACTGTGGGCATTCAGGACTACTCTTAATATGAATAAAGTCCCACGTTTCATAAAATCAATATGAAAATGTCAGTGGTGACTATCAACCAAGGTGGTTCAGGAATCTGGCTTAACCGAAGTGGTTCTTTTTGTTGACGTGGTTTAGTACTATTACAAACAGAACAAGCTGAGAGTTTTCTCTCAATGTCTTTTGACACAGAAGGCAAAAATACTAGTCCTCTTATCCTTCTTTTGGTTGAATCAGTTCCTAGGTAGCCATGATGCAAGATCTTAATATACTCTTGTTCCAAGGATTTTGGAGCAATTACTTTTGGACCTTTCATGATGACACCATTGTCAGACAAAATCTTGTCTCTGTAAGGAAAATACTGCTGCACTTCTATTGGTAAACAAGATTGCTTAAAAGACCATCCTTGACTGAGGAAGTGGTTGAGCTTTGGAAAATTGGATCTGAAGCTGTATGAGTTCTAACCTCATCAAGAAGTGTGGAAGAAAAATTTCTCACTTCCATGACTTCAAAATCAGGTTTCTCATTTTCATGCTGTTCAGTGTTTTTTTCTTGGCAATCTGGATAAATTATCAGAAAGATAAAGAAGTTTCCCTTTTGTGTAAACAAGGTTGAAATTGTAATTTTGCAATTGGAGCATCATGTATTGCAATCTAGCACGAGCTGTGTGCATTGGCTTTCTCAAAATAGGGACTAAAGGTCGGTGGTCGGTCATGATTTGAATAGGTCGGCCATAAATATAATCATGGAACTTCGAACATGCAAACATAATTACCAGGAGTTCCTTCTCTATCTGAGCATACTGCATCTCAGTTTGGTTTAAAGTTCTCAACACATAGGCTACTGGTCTACTCTGTTGAATAATGACTGCAGCCTGACCAAACTAAAAAGCATCACAGGAAAGGGTTTCTGGTTGGTGAACATCATAATATCTTAAAGTAGGTGGACTGGCAATTCTCTGTTTCAGGACATCAGCTGCTGTTGTTCTGATTAGGACCAGGATATATCTTTGTATGTCAGCTCTCTGAGCAGTGCTGAAAGTTGGCTCAAATCTGGAATGAACTTGCCTAAATAGGTGACCATGCCAAGAAAACATTGTAGGGCTTGGACATTGACTGTAACTGGCATCTCAAGAATTGCTGTTTGCTTGGAAGGATCTGGTTGTAAACCTGAACAGGTAAGCAAATTACCAACATAAATAACTTCTCATAGCTTGAATTTGCATTTCTGAGGACTCAGCTTAAGATTTACTTCACTAGCCATGTTTAAAACTGTTTTGAGGTTTCTATCATGTTTGACTTCGCCATTACCTCCTACAAAAATATCATCCACAATAATAGCACATGGATAGCCAGAAAAAATTTGCTCCATTGCACACTGAAAGACTTCACTGGCACAGTTTATTCCAAATGGCATTCTCAGAAATCTGTACCTTGTGAATGGGGTACTGAATGTGGTTAGCAATAAGTATTATCGGTCAAGCAAAAACTGCCAAAATGAACGTTTTGCATCCGATACAGAAAAAACAGTGGCATTTGGTATGAGAACAGTGACTTCTTTGACTGTACACATTGGATGATGAGGTCATTTTATTGCTTTGTTCAAGTTTCTTTGATCAATACATATTGTAATATCATCTGAGCTTTTCTTATGAGCTACCACCATGAAGGATAACCATTCAGATGTTTTTTCTACTGGACAGTTACCCCTTGCTGCAGAATTCTGTCTAGCTCCGCTTTGACTCTTTTCTGCATAGCTGCTGGAACTTTCCTTGCTGGTCTGATGACTGGGCTGACTTCAAGGTCTACCTTCATGGAGTACACAACTGGGAGTTCACTTATTTGGTCTTGGAAAAGATCAGCATAGTCAGAAAAAATAGTTTGGGTAAAATTTGAGCTGTTATCATTCAAACTTACATGGTGGACATCCTTATTAAATGAAAGCAGTCCCATTTTCAAAATGTCTCGGAGGCCTAATATTAACTGTATCTGTCTTTTGAATATGTAAAATTGCAAGTCATAGCTGTTCCCAGCAGAGTTACATGAAAGCACTACTGAGCCTTCTGTTTGAATTTCTTCACTACCATAAGAAACAAGCTTTGCACACTTCACCAAATCAAGTCTCTCACCAGCTTTTACACTGACATAGCATTGCAATTTGAACCAATATCTGCTTTGAGCTCCTTGGGTCTTCCATTAATCTGAACAATACAAAATACTTCATTCTTTTCCCACAAATCTACTGCATTGACTGTTTCACCAAGCACAGACACACCATCAACATAAAAACTAGGGTCACAGCTTTCTAATTGATCAACTTGCCTCTTTGAATGCTCTTTTTAAATAAAAGAATGAACCTCTTTTGATTTAAAAAACTTTTGAAATTATTCCACTTTTTACATTTGTGCCACTGCTGACCAAAAGCTAAGCACTTTTCCCTTTTAGATTCATGATTACTACCACAATTGCGACCGTTGACTATGAGGCTAGGTGGGGGCACATTCTTTGACTTAGTTGACTCACCTTTGTGCCTCACCGAGCATGCTCTAGATTTTGGTAGAACGGTTTTGGATTACACTAAAGCTGCCCCACCCTTAGACCTGTACATTTTAACCATGTGCTGGATGCTATCTACATTAGCACTAGAAGGCACTGGAAGCATGCTTTTCTCATATGTAAGCATATTTGTGTGCTTTTCTGTGAGCTCATATATCTGATAAATCTCTATGGCCTTATTCAAACTGAAATCACTGTCCAGAAGCAAAATCTTTCTCACTACATCATCTTTAATACCACACACAAGCCTGTCTTTTATCAACTTATCTCTTACATCACTAAATCTGCACATTTTAGCCTTGCAAAAGTTTCACCAGGCTTTTGATCTATTGTGTAAAATAAGTACTTTTCCATTGTAATATTAATTTGGGGGTTAAACATTTCTCTAAATTTATGTTTTAACCACTCATGGTCTTCCCCCGTTTCAGCCGGTACCACTATATGGTGGTTCCCCCTCTCCTGCATACACAGCAGGTGCATACACAAATGAACACTCTCTTTCAATGGCTTCTGAACCAGCTAAATTAAGCAGAATAAATGCTCTCCAATTTTCTGCAATATTGTTATCAAATACAAGTGGTCTTGGTCTGCGAAACCCTTCTGCCATGCCATCAAATTATGTTTAAACACAATGCAAGTATGCCCCTTGTAATTCTGTATGAATATGCACACACACTAGGTACTTGTAATAACATTCAAATGCACAGTAAACTATTAGAAAGACTGTACTTTGTAAAATATACTTTGAAGCAGCTGTACTTTGCAAAATAACTGTGCTGTAATACTGCACACTTGCCAACACTTTGTCCACTTTGGATACTTTGAATAGCTTTAGTTAATGTTAAAAAGTGGTACATAGAAAAAAAATAGTTGCTTTCCCTTTTTCATACATTTTATGCTATTCAGATACTGTTTCAAACATTTCCATAATTATTTCAAATGATTTTATCAATATGTCACAGTTTCAGATATTTCATTTAATTAGAAATTTATTCTGAGGGTTCTGAGTGCTTCATTTTATATTCATTCAGTAAAAAATCATTTAAGTGAGTCTGAGTACCTGGAATTCGTTTCTGACCTGTTTGCGAGTTGTTTGAGCAATAGGGATGATCCACTCCTGCATATTCCTACAACGTTAACCATGCACCTCATGATTTTGACTCTGGATCTCTAACACCATGTCTCTTGTCTTGTATATCTGAATAAGAAGATGAGACTTGGGTGCTCGTTTAAGTACTTTATTACATACAAGCACACTAGGATGGATAGCAAGAACACTAAACTTAAATGAACTAACTGACTGACTACTACACACATGCATGCTTACACCTCGGCTGTTCACTGCAAAATGGCATTCTTGCTTGCAGATGCTCAGTACTTGTATGCACGTGCCTGCTGACTGGAAAGCTTCTTAAAGGTATATCACACACTCTGATCTACACTTATCAGTGTTGATATTGATCCTAATTCAGGCCCAAAATCAATTCCAGTAATTTAGCCACATCTAAATTCCTGTGGATTGAAAATTCTCCACTCATCTTCAAAAAATGTGCACCAAATAATCTCATATTTTCAACCTTAACATTTGTTGCATCTGCAACAAATTTTCTTATATGCAAGCATGAATTCTTCAAAACTCTACAGACATTATAGCTCTAACCGAAAGCTGGCTTAAACAATTCACCCATAACAATGAAAAATACCCAAAGGATACAATATTATTCATCCTGATAGACTTTCTTAAAAAGGAGTAGGTGTTGCTATCCTCTATAGCAACAATTTTCAAATGAGACCTTACCCAAAGAAGATCACTCATTTTAGAAATGTACAACTGACAGTTTATGCACTGCGACTAAACAAAAAAAAAATCAATAAGCATAATTGCCCTGTAAATCCTTCCTTGACCTCATGGCATTATGCAGAGATTGGAAGACGTTATCCTGAGACACTGAACATATTTCCTGTGAAACCATTAAATTAGGAGACACCAGTGTCAACTGGAATTTGTGTAACCCTAATCCCTCAAATACCGAATCAACCTCCACCCCTTCATAATCCTCCCCATGCAAACTTTACACCTTTACCTAACTAATTTCACCCCAAATAGGCATCATAATTCAACACATGTTCAGTCCATACTTGACTGGATCTTTATTAATTTCACTAATATAACTCAAGTAGATACCTTACCAGACTCACTTAGTGACTATTTGCCAACTTCTCCACTTTAAGTCTCTATAACTGGTCCATCCTCAAACATCAACCTCCTTATAAAGCAGTTGATTTCTTCAATTAAATATTCCTAAGCACACTAAAGTCCCAAGCTCCCATTAGAAGAAAAAATAAATAAATTTAATCCTACACCTTGGTTAACACTAGCTACAAAGCAGCAAATGGTACTATTTGACAAAGCTTGTGTAACTGAAAAACAAATGAAACCATTTCTTCTAGCTCCACCACACTCTCAGAAAAAAAACAAAGCTTAGGTACTACTAGATAAAAAGAACTGCTTTACTAAACAACAAAATTTGAACTCAAATTTTCCTAAGATTTTCTGGCCCTCCTTATCACACCTTCTAAAACCATGCAAGCCAACCACTCCAAACTGACTATCAAAGTCCTGAGATTATAACACATTCAACCCCTTTAACACCTGCTTCCCAAATGTTGCTACATTCCTTTCTTGCACTAACTCTACTCCCAAACCTCCTAGCCATGCATTTTCAACACAAAACACAAACCAGTGTACTACCCAGCCCATCCCCACATCAAAAATAAAATCCTATCTCTCTAAACTCATGCCCTACCATACCTGATTACCTCCCATCAGAATTTCTTAAACTAGCAGCTGACTTTATACCATACCCAGTATCAATACTGATTAAGGGATCCATGCAGGACTCCTACATTCCTCACTGCTAGAATCAACGTTTTATCTTACCACTTCATAAAGGTGTTACCTCCTTAAAACTTAGCAGTTTCAGGCCCATGGTTATATTATGCCTTATCTCTAAAATTCTAGGGAAATGCATCCATACCAATATATCCTTCCTAACAACATTCTATCTCTTACCCAACATGTATTTTAACCAACCAATAACACACTCACTGCACTTCTCTGTTTCTTGACACCATCCTCAAACATAGACATAACAATGACCTTCTGTCCACAATCTTCCTGATCTCACTAAGGCTTTCTACACTGTCCCACAGAACAAACTACTTTAACATCTCTTTCAGCTTAATGTTTCATCCTTCTCCATTGCCTAGTTCTCATCTTACAACTATTTCATACTTCCTTCTCATTCCATCTGAATTCCACAAGTCTCCATTCCTTATTACACTGCTCTTTAATGTTTTCATTACTGGTGTTCACATGTATTCCAAAAACTCATCCATTATTTCATATGCACATGACTCAACTATAAAAACACTCAAAGATCTACATCTTTCCACACAATCCTCATTCACATCAATTATAACTTGGCTTAAAGAATCACATCTAGTTATAAATACCAAAAAACAAACCTCATCCTGTTTTCCAAACAAAAATTCCCAAAATGAACATTCAAGTTTCTCCATAACCTCCTCAAACATCGCTACCATCAATACTGTTTCACACAAAAAGCTAGTAGGTCTTTTTTAACACCATTATTGAATATTAATTTGTGACATAGGCAAATTTACATTTATACAAAAGTAATCAAACATTACATAAATTATTCAATTATTGCCCCTTTTTTTAAACAAGAAACATCTTTATTAAACTATCACTTACAACATAAGCAATCATGCATTTATGTAAATGAAAACAAACCACACATTAAACATCACTTATAATCTAACCAATCATTTTCAGTCAAACATTACATAGCTCATTTAAGTCCTGCCTTCTTTTAAACCTAATTCCTCCCTTGTATGTAATGTTATCACAATTTCCATTTTTTCCTATGTAGTTTGCTCATACCCTTTTCTAGAGATCTCAATTCCAGCTGCTTTATCTCTGTTACTATATTCACTACTTCCATTATAGTTGGTTTAGATTTTGATTTCCATTTTCTAGTAATTACTCTTTTGGCAGCCACCATAATTGGACACAGCAAGGCCTTACCATGTCTACGGAATTACAATTCTGTATCATAGCTCAGAAAAATCATCTCACTCATCACACCAATCCACCCACCCAGCATGTCTGACAATGCATCCCACAGGGCATCCTTAATGTTGCCAACACTCCACAATCCCAGAAAATATGTTCCCAAGTATCTCTTCTTCCCCATCACACCTCCAACATTTGCTGTCTATCCAAGGAAAATTTCTCTGGGGTCTACTTGGGATATACAAATATCTATGTAAACATTTCCAAGAAAAAAAATCTTAAATCTTCTAGATTCTGTTGCATAATTGGGAGACATACATATATCCCCCCATTGTTTCTTTGTGAGTAGCTTAGCCAGTCTCTCTTCCCAGTGTTTTCTAACCTCCTCTGATTGATTCTTATAGTTATCATGCATGTTTTGTCTTTGATGAACACTTCCTATTCAGCCTTCCCCCTCACCAAAAAGAAAAAAAAACTCATAAAAATAGGGCAACTCTAGAGGGTCAAACTCCTTCTTCTCTTGACACTTCTAGAAAGCATATTACATCTGCCCTACTACGTCCTTCTCTCACATATGCAGTATTATTAAATATTATATCTGTCACATTACTTCCTTTTCTCTCATATTCAACATTCAGTTAAACCGATCTCTATTTTACCAAGCTATGTTTACTCAAACATACATAGTACAAAACTGCTAAATTTGTCTAAAGCCAGCCTGCTAAGTAGCTCTCATCACTGCACTGGCATCAAACAACTACACTATCCGGAATTTCCTAACTACCTTAACTTTATCCAGTTAAGACAAGCACACAAACATTTTAATATCCCAAATAAATGAAATAAATGCCCTGCTCATCACCACTCATATTATGGTACTGTCCCTCATAGTCATTTAGAACAGCAGAAAAATTTCTTGCAAGAGTATCCCAATCCGACAGTTTCCATGGTACAGCACTATACTCCTCTGAGGCCAAACACTAGAAGGCCTTACTACTGTCACTCTCTGAAAATGCCACTCCATTTACATTTAGGACAGTGTAAAGGCCTACCTAATCAGCAGCAAGATCTGCAAATGCTCATCCCCTCCAGGGTAACACATCTCTCATTAACTTCCAACTTCTTATCAAACAATCCAAAAGTACATTCTCTTACTTCTCCTCTCCCATCTTTTGTTACTGCTTGTATTTGTTTCTCTTATAACTCATATCCCTTACCCCCTCACTTTTTTCTGACTTCACACTTTTTAAATACAACTCCTTCTATCTCACTTAACTTCTCTTTTTTATAAATGTATTCTACAATTCTATCCTCATCTGAGTTATGTAAATTTGTGTCTTTGCACAGTCCTAGTCTATTGCTTATTACTACCTCATGTGCATGTCTATCCTGCTTAACAGGTTTTACACCTTAATTCTAATTATACACCTTTTTGCTGTACTTCAAAGTATGTTAACAAACTCTATTCTAATACTTGTGGAGCTTTCCTTCCCAGACCTTCACTGAAGAAAAAGGTTTGTGCCAAGTCAAACTTTCCCAGCTAATAAATGCATTAATTAAATAAATACAAATACAATTTGTTAATATTGACAAATCAACCACTCAGATATTGCTGCCATATATTATGCATGACAGTTCTTTGAGTATATGTTTCTAACTTGCACCTTATGTTTACCAACTTTTGTCTGGCATCTGATCTTGTATGTAGCTGTTTCTTCTAATCTGTAGTTGAATCCATGTCATATTTTCTCAGAGGCATGAAATATAACAAAATGTTAGGCCCCTACTAATTCATAGCAAACACACACACCTGAATTCACTTTCCAAAAAGGAAGTTTAACCCTTCCAAACAGGAACAGTTGTCACAATCTGACAGCCACACCTACAGGCATTACATATTCTAAATGTAAGGTTAACCATGCTAAAGTGCATGTCAGAGCATGTTTTCCCTCTTACTCTGAAAGCTATCTGCTCTTATCTTATCTCTATTTCTCTCCCAGTTGTGAAAAAAACAACTTTCATGTTTTCAGTAAACATTAAATTTTATCCTCAAGAAAAAATGCATTGGCTACCGTTAAATAAATAAATTATGTACTGTTGTATCACAATGCTAAGGCCATTGGGGAAGCAACTACTTGTATAAGTATTTGGTTCCAAAGTTTTAAACTTATTTTATTTTCAATGAACTGCTTACCAATATTCCTATAAAAGTTAATCACATTGTACAAGTGCATTTTCACTCAGAATATGCTGTTCAGACCTCTTAGGATTGATTGCTTACAATTATAATTATCAGCAAAAAAAAAAATAGTAACATTGCAAATGTAAAAAGATTATTAATTGTTTCCACACCACCCCACAGATTTTTTTGTCTCCAAGGAGGTAATGGAAAAATGTAAATTTTCATGCTTTTCAATATTTTCTCAGTTTTCAAGTCTATTAAAAAACTTGTCTATAGCTTAATATAAAGATATTGGTATAGACATCCACTTCTGTAAAACAGAAGGAACTATTATTGTTAATTATATATATAATATAATCAGTACACTTTTACTTCTCACCAACTGCCAGAGATTATGATAGTATATTAACTCCAATTTTCTTTTTTCAGGCTTTCTTATAATTTTACAGTGTGAATTCTGCATATGTTGCAATCCCAAAAATGTATGCCCTAACTTTAAAATCACTAGCATATACAGCTGCCCCTGATAAAACTACCCCACCTCATATTTAAAATAACTCTAACTGCATGCCATAAAGAACTGCTTTACAATGCAACATGCAAGTGACATCACTATATTATGACATTTTTGTATAAATATTAATAAGAACAAAAACAATTTTGCTTACAGTTACTTTTCAGTACTTTCAGAGACCTTCTAAACATTAATCACACAAGGTCAGGTTTAGACTTCACAGTTTCCCCATCAGTTTAACTCAGTCAGCATACTTCATTTTTTCAGACATTTTATTTTGCAGAACCAGTCTGAATTACATCTACTAGGACTGATGGTTTTATAGTATTCCCATTTATTCATTAATTTCATATTGTTGCTGTTCTTCCTTTTGATTAGCCCAGTCTCTTTTTCACTAGCAAAGTATCTCTGCAAGTTTTGTTATTATTAGAAGATTGAGAAAAAGAGTCCTCTTCGGCTATATGACTCACTATTTGTTGTTTTTTCCCTCCTAATCCTTTTCTGCATCCAAAAATTTTGTTGATCCTCCATGAATAAATATTCCGAAGACAGCTGGATATAGCAACTTGAATCTCACACCTGGTTCTCAACATCCTCTGATTATCAAGCTAAACTTGTTTTTCTTCTGTACAGTGTACACTGAATAATCACCTTTCACAAAGACTCTGGTTTCCCTAATTTTAAAGGAGAATTCATCTAAAATGTCATTTTTTCCAGTGAATACCTACATACATATATACAAATATTTTAAACATTGGCATTAATGCCCTTCTAGCCTGCCTATATACTGAAACACTTATTCCCGTAAGTGTCCTGGCTGTTTTTAAAAACATCTAAACTAGGGCTTGCTTTAATGTAATTTGGTAGTCAGTTCCATGCATCAGCTGTTCTCTCAGAGAACCAATTAGTATACTTCCCATTCTTATAGACTCTTCTACATAGGTTGTCTAGTGATTCTTTTCTACTTTTTGATAACCCCAAACATTCCCAGAGGTGGTTATCTCTAAATGCCCTATATACCTGAATAAGGTCTCCTCTTAAATATCTATATGAGATACTGTACACATTTGAATATTTTAGTCCTTCTTAATGACTTAAATGTTCAATCCATGGATGCCCTTGGTATATTTTCGTTATAATCATACTAGGGTACTCATGCTTGATTTCTTATAAAGCTTCCATACTGTTATTCTATAATCATGTTTGGGTCTAATGTAACTAAGAAAAAATGACTTCACCATTTCTGGTTCCCTAGACTTTATAAATCTTTGTATACAACCTATAGTTCTATAACTTTCATTAACCAATTGGTTGATACAATTATAAAAACTCACAGTTGGATCTATCAATATATTAAGGTCCTTAAATGAATCTACAGTTTTAATCACCGCATACTGTATTAAATATTCTCCTTTCAATTTATGCCTCTTAAGTCTCATCTGCTTAATTTTTGCTGTATTCATCAGCATATTATTCTCCTGTGCCCAAATGGTCAGTTTAGTCAAGTTCTTTTGCAGACATACCCTATCTGTAACACACGTAATTAGTTTACTTAACTTCAAGTCATCTACATACAGACGCTAGAGCATTTCAGATGAAAAAGATATGAAAGATATAATCTAAACAAGTGTGGGTCTAGGACAGAGCCCTTTTTGACACCCCGACTGTAACCAAGAATTTCACCTGTCCAGTTGCTGCATGATACTTGCCATGTCCTATTTGTAAGCCATGCAGCTATCCATTTTATCAACAGTACATCAATAGCTAGTTGTTCTAATTTATTGATCAGTGTTTTGTGTATAACCCTGTCAAATGCTGAAGTTAAATCTATAAAAATTATATCACAGCACAATTTTTCACTCATAGGTATCATATTGTTATAGAGTATCATGTTTAAAGGTGGCAATAGATCTATTTTCAACATACTGATATAGGGTTTGAAGTCCCAACCTTTCCAGTTCTGACAATAGCTTATCCAATATTACCCTCTTCATTATTTTTCCACAACATGAAAGTAGACTTAAGGGTCTCTATGATTCTGGATTTGTCCTACTCCCCTTTCCCTTAAAGACAGCTTAATAAGTGCACGTCTCCAATCTTGTGGAATCTCCCCATATTTATATAACCTAATAAATAATAGATATAATAGTACTGTAAGTTCTAGCTGAAGTGTTCTCAGGTCATTATTGTTAATTCCATGTCTTCCCTATGGTTTGTTTGGATCCAGTTTGCATAGTTCTTTCTCAGTACAATCTGATTTGATTTCAGTACCTGATGTTACCTGGGTGTCAGTAGTATAGCCTATCACCACCTTTATGGAGCCAAACTGTTTTGCATAAGATTTTGTAAATATATCTATAATCTGTTATGTTTGAGAATACATTTTAGAATCTACACAAAGTTTATCAATTTGCATGTCTTTACTCCTTCCACAGCTTATGTATCTATAAAATGGTTTTCTATTATGCTCAATATCTTTATATATATTTTCTTCAAATTTTTCTTGGTCTTGCCTTACACTATGCTTAATTTGTTTGTCCAGCTTGTTTATTTAAGTTTTCAAAGTTGTAGTTCGACCTCTCTTCCATTTCTTATATTTTTGGTCTCTCACCTTAATCAAGTATCTCGTTCTTATGTAAATATATCCTCCTGATGTTGTGTTCCTAGAACATGATGTTAAACATTTTAAATTTTTTTGCATTCAAACATTTTCTCTTTCAAAACTTTTCACATTCCTTCTGCAGTTTTTCCACTGAACACATCACTTCAATTAGTTTTACATAGTGACTGTTTTGGTTCCATGTAATCTGTTATTAATTTACTGTGCAATGGTTTAGATTTCAGTTTAGCAGAATTATCTAGTAATAAATTAACCTTTATAATCCCATAATCACTGTACATCAACAGTGGTGAAACTTGACATGAAGTAACAGTAATTTCTTTAGGAGCACAAGCAATGTCTAGTATGTTCTGTTCCCTGGTATTATTTTTTTTTTGTTTTTTTTTTTGTTTTTTTTTTACAATCTGAAGCAATTGTTGTTCCTGACCATACTTTGTGAATAATTTCCTTACTAATATTGTTAAATCAATATTATTCCAGTCTGCTTATGGCAAATTTAAGTCAACAACCACTATTATTCTTCCATCTTGTTTTTATGTAAGAAATGTATGAATTCCTGTAGTACATCAGCACTTGACTATGGTGGTCTCTACCCTCCAAAAATTGTTATATGTTCCAGGGTTGTCTTTATTGTCACAGTTACACAATCTATAGTGTTATTGTTATCATTGAATGTGTAATAATCACAGATCATATAACCATCTTTAATCCCTATCATAGCACCTCTACCTGCTTTTTTGTTAGAATGTCTGTTAAAGTAAAAACATTTATACTCTGACTGAACTGGTTTCCAGTCATTGTTCTTTAAAAATGTTTAATAAATCAAAACACAGCGTGTGTCCATGCAGCCACTTCACAAACTATGAACAAGTAAGCCTCATGAAGTGTACACCTGATAATCCAGAAGAAAAACGTATCAATGATATCAATAAAAGCAAGTAAAACACCAGTCCACAAGTTAAAACTTCAAGAAAACTTTGTAGAAAGAAACAAAAGTGATACAGCTTAAATGGTTGAGAGCTTTCATCCGTCATTACTTGAGACTTCATCAGAACCATTAAATAAAACAATTAAGAGTTTTTTATAATTTATTTAGACAGTCATATGATACTCAATGAATTTAAGATTTAAAGGGACAGTACACTAAAACACTAGTTCACATAAATCACTTTAAAACTTCATAAATAATAACATGTAAATGTAAATCAAACTATATTACAATATTGGAAATCAGTGAATAAAAAATCAGCTACCCTATTTTTAAACAACGTATAAAATTAAAGTATGATCATGTTGAAATATCTCCCATTTAGTAAAACTTTAAGAGATAATACCATAACCCATTATTTAAAAAAAAAAACACATAACATTAAAAAGACTTTGAAAGTCATAAATATAACACACAATAATCACTTCAGAAATAGAGTCTTATTTTTTTGTGTGGTTTATGCTATAAATCAGCTGCTCTAATTTTAAAAATTGGTGCGATTTAATCTGACCTGCCAAATAAGCTCTCTCTTTTCTATCTCAGTTTCCCAAGAACCCCCCCCAAAACTCTTTGGAATTATTTCTAGTATACCAAATAAAAACATTTATATATTAAATATTTATTTACCTTTCTTTCCTGCATTTGTCTCATCATCTGTTACATTATGAAGGCTATTAAGAGCGGCAGAGTAGTTAAGTTAGGTCAACTATTCCAACTGCAGAGTCATTAAGAGAACAATGGTTCTTAAATAATAACATTTAAATGTGCCTTATCAGTCACAGGTTGAGAGCATCACACCTCTGATAAATATTGTAGCCCAATAGTCTGAACAAAAACAAGGCTTTCAAATTTGCTTTTCATCTGTAAATGAATAAAAAAACATAACTCACACTTAGCTATTTTTTCTTATACTAAATTTTTTTTTTTTCCCCTTTTGATCAAGCTCTTGAGTGCCACAAAGAAAAAAGCATTTTCATCTTACTCTTCTGATTTTCTGTAAAAGTGCATATTTATTTTCATGTATTGTTACAGCATTTTTGCATTGCATACACTATTTTGTTTAGACAAGTAAGCTGGGGAAGGATGATTAGCATCAAATACTCTAATTATAACAACAGTATTAAAAACTGTGAATGCTAGCCAAACCAGCTCAGCTCAAATAACACCTATTAATCACAGGGGTCAAAATACTCACATTTAACATTGAACTATAGCTGTTACCATGAAAAGAACAATTAACTCAGCTACATTTCCAAACCTATCATTCAAAGATTTCTTAAAATGCTATATCAATGATGGCCACTAATAAAAATCAAAGGAAGCAAAGTAATGAAAAATATGGATTGATGCTGACAGTCAAAAGGAGTCTGCTTGGGGTGAAAAAATACCTATGAAACTCTTCCAAGGAAAAATCCTAAATCTTCTAGTGCATATGTCTTCCATTGCTTTTTTGTTGATTGCTTACCAAATCTCTCTTCCCAATCTTTTCTAACCTCCTATGATTGATTTTTATAGTTATCTGGCAAGATTTTATATACCCTACTAATTATCCTTTTTTTAACAGCAGGTTATGTTCTAGATTCTATTAAAGACCTCTGCCAACTCTAGCCTTCACTTAGAATTTCACAATTCCTTTCTGTTTGCCTAAACTCTGATATCAATAGAATTTCCCAATTCCTTTCTGTTTGCCTAAACTCTGATATCAATAGAATTTCCCAATTCCTTTCTGTTTGCCTAAACTCTGATATCAGTCCTTGTTAGGGAAGGAAATCTCAAGCCTGCAGTCCAAATGAATACCTGGCCTCTTCCGATTTTACTAACTTTCCATCTTTAGTTATTTGCTCCCAATACCTTGGTTCCTTTGCCAGTTTCCTCTAGAAAATTCCAGTCCCCTCTTACCTATTATGTATACCCTTAATTGCAGTCATCCATATCACCAAAATCTCCTTTCTCCATTTCTGTGTTGGCTTAGTTCTTAGAAAAATGTTGTGCAACTTTATGTATACAATATTCTGTATGACTGCTGTTATTCTCTTTAAGGTTCTGCATCCAAAATCCCACTCTCTATATATTTCTTTAATTACCTCCTGTTTCATCATCCTCCCTTTCTGCTATGAATTGTAGGCTTCTGTTTGTATTATGTATAATAGCCTTAACACTGTGTACCTATAAATTACCTGTTTAAATCAGGTAAAAATAAACCATCTTTTTCTACTGGAAGGATCAACTTATCAATTTCTATAGTATTATCATTTTATTTTTTATTGTCTCCAGTCTTTTGTCATTTTCATATAGTCATGCAGTATGTCACTTATGTTGAACACCTCTGAGTACATTTTCTTAAGTAACAATTTTATTAATAAACCCATCACATTTACACAATTTTTTACATTTAATTCTGAATACATGCTGCTCAAATAGTATTTCCCTAGCAGCTATCTCACTTTCCTGAAAAAATAAAAAACTTTACTATTATATATAAAACATTTCCATATCTTTGTGAAGTATAGCTATTTGTAAACTAAAACCTCAACATGAAAAAAGAAAAAGCAAAGAAAAAAAGGAATAAATAAAGAGAAAGAAAGGATAAAAAAAACTTTAATTATTATTTCACTTTTGTTACCATTTAAAAAGAAATAGGCTATTTCCTTTTTTTAATCTCTCCCACATTATACATTTGCTCCTTGGATGCAGCAAAGTACATCTGACAGATGTGCAGTACCAGTGGAGCTAGGAACAACTCTATGGCCTGTGTGATGGTCCCTATTCAGGGCCAGTAATCAAGGAGCCTCAATCCTCACCATTGACACTGGTGATGGACAGCCACTAGGAATAAAAATGGATACACACAGTATTTTCAGATGCAGCTCTGTGCACCAAGCATAATTTCCCTTAAGAGTATGCAGAAAGCACACCCCAGACCTGGGGCTGTATGTTATCTCTCTCCAGGGCCCAAACAAGACTCCACACTGACCACTTTGGAGCTCTGTATCCCTGTTCCAAGTAGCTGACACACACACTTGGATATTTGATTTTCACACACACACACACACACACACACACACACACACACACACACACACACACACACACACACACACCTGGGAAAGGCTGGCACAGGTTTACCAGGTGGGTCCCCTCTGCTCAGACTATAAGGTAAATACACTGCACAAGTTAGCTACTCTAAGGCTCTTACACAATTATACTGAGTTAAATTAATACTAATGCAAATGGTAGAGTTGGAACACTGCAGCAAGGTGTTCAGGAGTGGCCACAGTGTCACTAAAATACGCATAAGTACTCTTAAGATGATAAAAGTATTATCTAAAAGATCAACCAAAATGAAAGGTATAGAAATATTTGATAATAAATAATAAAATAGAAAACATGAGAATACTGAATCTCTAGTTACAATAAACACCAGAGTTTCAATCACAGGTGATATAAAAAATAACATAGTTGGATAGATTCACACAGATGCAGAAAAATGATACTTAACTAATCTCACTATATTTCCCTGACTGACTAAAGACTTTCTATTCCATAGTTAAGTTACTTACTACAGCAAGGCAAGATGATGAGTGTTGAGTTGCTTAGTAGTGCAAGGCAAGATGAGATGTGTGCTTATGTGGTTATGTGAGATATCTTTGAGAGATCTTTCCTGTCAGGTTCCAAAAAATAAAGTGCTGCTGTGAGAGTTCCATCATATCTCTCTCACTAATATGTAAAAAATAATTTGGGTGCTGGTTATAGAATAACATCATATCTGGTCACCTGACTCTGGAGCAATACACACTCAGAGCTTTGCTAAGATCTGTTGCAGCATCTGAAAGCTATAAGACAATTTCAAAAACATCCACCCTTCCAGGGTAGTAATTAGTTCACAGGACAATACAGTAAGATTCCTAGTCCTGGTTTTCCCAAACATTTTATCTCTGGCTACAATCAGACCTGTAAGACAAACTCTTTATGGCCTAAACCAACCCATTTAATTTTCAACCAATTTTTCAAAATTAGCTGGACTGAGATTGACCTCTTCCCTTCCAGAATTCTCTGTTAAAACATATACATTTAATCAGTTATAATAATACTGCCTGACATACATGTATATCTCTTTTCTGTCCAGCAGGACCCACTGTTGATGCATTTTTAACACAAGCAACTTTACAAATATATTTTTAACACAATCATCTGTACAAATCAGTGTAATAGTCAAATGACATAAAATTCTTTACAACACTTCAGATAGCTATGCTGGCATATGTTACAAAAGCACTGCCCTACTCTCCCTGGCACAGATGGCACTACCTCATATCATCACAGCCTGCACTTTACCTTATTCATGGCATCAAACCATTTTCCTAATAAGCTGCATTATTTTCTTTTCCATTTCTTTCCAATTCTCCCTCGGTGCCAAGCTACCTCCTATTTTAGCCAGACTCCCAAGTATCTAATTTTCTCATGGCCCCAAATATATGTATACCAGATCAAAGGGTAGAGCATAATTGAATACCATAGCCTTTTTTTGTTGTATGTTGCTTTTTGTGCATCTACTTTATGACCAGCTATCCTACTGTATTCCCCTATAAGGTCAGATAGTCAATATAGATCTTGCTCAGGGTGTGCTAAATATGTTATTACATTTTCTGCACATAAGGCTATTAAGATTGTCTTATTATACAAGCTAGTGGCTCTATGTAGCCCATAAACAGTAATGTGGCAGTGGACATCCGTGTCTTGTACCTCTTCCAAGGGCAAGGCCTTCCAAAAGAACTCCCACTGCCTTAATGTAAGCTTGAGCTGGTGTATATATTAATTTATTTTATATGTTATTTATTATTTGGTAACTGGTTAGGTGGACTAGCCCAGAGACTCTTTTCAGCCTTGTCCTGTATTCAGTGGCAATGAACAATGCAAGTAAACTTAACTTATTTATAGACTTCAAATATAATAGCTTGTTAGGTTTACAGAGTAATAAAACTTTAGAAATTTCATATACAGTTATACATTTTTAGAAAGTAGAATGTTATATAATTCGTATACATTTCTAATAAAGTAGAATGCTTACATCAGGTTATATCAGTTTGCATGGGTTGCAATATAGTATGACTACATGAAATTGCTTCTTGAAGGTTTAAAGATGAATTTCTTTTGGGTAAAACTGAAATGGAAGTGAGTAAAAAAAATAGAGATTACAGAGATAGGCCTAGAGACTAAGAAGAGAGCACAGGAGTAAGAGGATTTAAATGATAAATGTAATAAGTTGAGAGACTGTGAGCATTATTAGAATTTTAAGCCTTTAAACATTTAGAAGCAATTTCCTTGAAGAAGTGCTCAGAAGAGGATTTCTTAAACTTAGTAAGAATGTCTTGATGTTTTTCTTCTGCTGGTAGTTTGTTTCAGAGAGCCAGGCTTGTTTGTGAGAAGATTCATTCACCAATGAGTGTTTTACATGGGGGAGCAGTTCAGTGATACTAAGTTTACCTGGGAATTTCTTAGAGAGTGAGACTGTTCCCTTAGTTGGTGCTTTATTTTCAGAGGGGAGGAGTAGCTATCATTTAGAATTTTACATAGTAAGGTGCCTAGAAGAAAAGTGTATCCTTTCAATAATGGGCATCCAATTTAGGTAATTTAGAATTTTGCAGTGGAATACAAGGGAGAAAAGTAGGGTAAATCTGTTAGTTTTATTCTCAGCTACTTGACGTCTTTGTGTGCTATAAGTAGAGTGTAAAGAGAGTACAGGATGACAATATTGTAGTTTAGGGAGAAGGGTAGTCTGGCTGGTGCTTTGTGGGCAGTTGGAGATAGTATATGTGATATTGTATAGCAAAGTGTTAATTGTGAGAGGACTTTATTAATAATATTATCAGTGTGGGTTGTAAAATGTATCACAGAGTCAAGGGTTAGGCCTCAGTATTTGTACTTGGTTACAAAAGAAATAACATGGTTATTGCTGTCTAAGATAGTAAGGACAGGAAGCTGAGAAGCTCTTTGAGAGGAAGGAAAAAAGCATAACTTTGTATTTTTGTGGATAATTTGGCATTTATTTTGCTCAGACTATAGAAAAAGATCAAAAAAGGTTTGTTGGAGATGAGATTGCAGGACGTTGGGCATCTGTTTGCCTAGGTAATAAAATAGTATCTGGGTAAATGGTGACGTTAAATTCAGATAAGTCATCAGTAATATCATTAATTAATAAAGAAAACAGTAATAGAACTAGAATACAGCCATGGTGGACACTGATTTTTAATGTTCCATTAGCGGATGGCTGGTTGTTAGAGAAAACTAGAAAGTTCCCACTGTCAAGGAGGCTATGAACTCAGTCAAAGGCATTTTTCTCCAAAAATCAATTTTTGTAGTTTAGTAAGCAGAATTTTGTGGTCAGCAGTTTCAAAGGTACGGGCCATGTTCACAAAAATATACCAGCTGTAAGGAGACTATTGTTCAGTTAACTATAGATAGTGTCAGATGCTGAGCGTATAGCAGCAACTGTGCTAACACCATTTATGAAGCCATTGTTTCAGATAGAAGTGCACAGTTATTAAAATGTTTAATCAGCGGTTTATAAAGAACTTTTGCAAAAATCTTTGGAACCTCAGTTCTATAGTCTCCTCAGGAAATCTATCTAAATTCTTGGCAGTCCTACCTTGCACATCATACAAAACAAAAATGCCCACTTCACTCATTCAAATTCTTTTTCTCCATCTGGCCCTATCTCCAAGAGTCTGTCTTTCCATTTCTCAGCTAACGGTTGGATCTTGAGAGTTGTATTAACATTATCAAATGTCTGTTTCTCTCATGTAAACCTGATTTCATCCATGTCAGTCACCTTGGTCAGTATTCCAGACAACTTTTTATCCAGAATAGATAGAAATATATTATAGTCATGGTTCTATAGTTATGTGGGCCTTGATCTGATGGGACTTTACCCTCCTTGGCTATCGCCATGACCACTTTAATATATGGCTCTAAGATGTCACCCCCTCTGTTAAAATACTATTGAATATCATCACTCATATTATAACAAATCTTTGCCTCAATTTTACAGATTTCTACTAGAAAGCCATCAGATTAAAGCATTTTGCCAGTTGATTGATGCCTACTGGTTTCTGTGATCTCCTCCTTGGGTTATTGACTTCCCTAGTCTTGAAATGGGATCTGTAGGTATATACAGGAGCCACACTTTCCTGAAAAAGGTCTCAACCTTGCATCCCAATCCCTTTTGATATTTACAGCTTTCACTGTTTAGGTGTCGATGTTTAGGTATTCGATTACCTAATGTTTCGATCGCCTAATATAGACCCTTCATCTACCCCTGTTTCTCTCTGGTGACTCCTAATTCATTGCTGGAATCAGTAATCTTCATTTAACAGGGGAAATGGCCCTGATATAGCAACCCAAAGGCAGCCAGCTTCCATTAATTGCCATAAGAATATTTTGCCTACCTTTTTCAACCTCTAGAGCACACCTATGTCTGTGCTCATCAATATGTTTTCCTGGCTTAACAGCAGTGTACATTTTTGGCCTAGCTTTTGGCTCAGCAGTCATTACATTGCTATATGCATATTATTTACATAGTATACATAGGGTAAAGTGTGTTTATGATGATTCTTCCTTCAGTGCTGCTGCTTCTATGTCAGTAATGAGAAGACTGGCTGGGCTTCAGTGTCAAAACTTTCCTGAAGATATTCAGACTGAAATATTAAATTCACCCTTAGACAGGGAAATTATGTTTGGCCCTTCTGCAGCTGAGGTTCTCAAGAAAAGTGACGACATGGGAGAGCTGTATCAAGGGGGTGACTAATATTTTTTAAACCTCCTTTTCAAAAAGAAATAAAAAAATGATCTTCTTCCTCCTCCTCAGCTCAGTTTTTCAATACGCATTTCAAGCAGCAAGGATCCATTAAAAAAAGAGTTTGAAAAGTGATGGCAAGGAGACTTCAAAAACAAAGGGCAAATATCAAGGATAGTCCTCCCAGTCGGTATAACAATTTGCCTGTTCAGGCTTCTCTGCCTCTCACCCTGACAATCTGTCCATCTCTCCAAGGCTTCATCTTCACTTGTGGTACCAGATTGTAGTGGGCAAATGGATTTTAAATATCATTCAGTAGGAACACATTTGGCAATAGGAATCACTCCATCCATTTCAGGGGATTCCTTCTTGCCCAGTGAACTAAGTCTCTTATTCTATATCAAATGTTTGCCACAGGGAGTGATAGAATCACTGCCTCCCTGACAGATGGGCAAAGGCTTTTATTTAAGGATTTTTTTGGTAGCAAAGAGGGAATGATCCAGAAAGCCTGTGCTGGACCTTTCCTTTCTAAACCCTTCTGTCCAGATTCCATGGTTTCCTTTCAGTCCAAATTACCTTTTGCCCATTCTAAAGCTTTCATCGTAAAGATTGAATTAAAGGATGTTTATCATCACCTTCACATTTGTGAGCAGTTCAGACCCTTTTTAAGATTTTCTGTATTTGGCTTATATTACCAGTTTCCTGTCTTACCCCCTGTACTTTCCACTGCTCCAAGGGTATTCACAAAGTCTCTGGCTTTAGTAAATTGCTTATTACAGACTTCAAAGCATTCACATTTTTCCATTTCGGAACAACTGTCTTATCTTTTCAGACTTGTTTTGCAACTGACAAGAGTCTTTATCAATTGTTCACCATCTTCTACTCAGTCTGAGTTTTCAAATAAACTTTCAAAAATCTTTTCTCAACGCTTCTCAAAGGATTGTACTTTGGGGATGTCTGCTAGTTTCTGCCCTGGGAAGAACCTGTCTTCCTCCAGACAAGGTAGAGATGTTTCAATAGTTCTTCCAATGCCAGGCATCTGGCAAGGGAATTTCTCAGGATGTTGAGGTTCATGGCATCAAGGATTTTCATGCTTTCCCTGGCCAGACTCCAAGTGAGAAAAACCCAATGGTACCTCAAGTCCATCTGGACTCAGCATCTTCATCTTTTTTCTTTTTAGATCCATGTTCTAGGATTTGTAAAAATGCAGACTATCTGGTGGGTAGACCACATCTATTTTAATCCAGGTCTCAATTCTCCCTTATGACCCCTTTCCAGTTTATCTCTTCCCATGTATCAGACCTGGCACAGCAGCAGTTTGCACAGGGATGCAAGTTTAAGCACTATGGAAAACTCATGACAGACAGAAGCACATAACTGCTATAAATATGTTAGCAGTGATTAACATTTTGAAAACCTTAAATCATCTCTGATTTCCTGCAAGTTTACTCAGGCAACACCACAGTAAGACAAAACTAAAAAAAAATGAAAAGGGACAAGATCATACCCTCTTTACATACTTGGTATGATAGCCTGGGAGATAGCAATTCATCTCAATTTGACTCTGCAGGCTTCATACATACTGTCAGAACAAATGTTGGTACAGACAACTTAAGCAGGGCAAGACCTTAATGAATGGAAACTTCATCCTGTGTCTTCTATGAATGTAATCAACTGTGGAGAAAATCTAAAGTAGATGTGTCATCCTTCTTTCAAAACAGTTAACTAAAGGAGTGCTGCTCCAAGTCACTTTGTAAACAGGACTGAAAGACAAATGTATTTTCATTCCCATAGATGTAAATGTTCCTTTATGCTTTTCCACTTCCACTGATAACCAAAGTTCTTTTGACGATCCATAACGGCTCCTCAGAAACAATAGTGGTGACTCCTTTTTTGCCTAAGGAATAGTGGTTCTCCTTCTTTTCAGTCTGGCCAAGGACAAATAGTATGGGCTTCCCAACAGAATGGATTTGCTCACATAAGGCACTTGTTGTTTGATAAACCCCAGCATGAAAATGTTACAACTAACTGCCTTTAATATCAAATCTTGATACTGTTTAGGCATCCTTTTTCTGAGGATGTGTGGTATGTACTAAAGAATATCATATATGTAAAAGTGTAAAAGATTTTCTAGTTGATACCAAGGCCCTCTTGAGGCCTGGCTTTCTCTGGTTCTTGATTATATGCATGAATTACTGTCCTTTGTTCTTTCTTATTTCTCTGTCAAGGCTCATTTGTTGGCCATTAATGCTTGTCTACCATTAGTTCCTCCTTTCTAATCATTGTAGAGTAAAACCGTTTCTGAAAGATGGTTGCATACCTGTCTACCTAGAAAGCAGGTGGCTCCTCCTTTGAATCTTAACTTTGGTTGAAAAGTTTATTCTTTTTCTATTTGAACTATATTATCAAGCTAAATTGCAGTTCTTAACGCAGAAGACTGCTTTACTCATTTCTTTGACTTCTGCTAGCTGAGTTTCTGAGTTATAAGCTCTTATGATGAATCAGCTCTACCTATTTTTAACAAGGACAAGGTATTGTTGAGAGCTAATACTTATTTTATGCCTGAGGTGGTCTCATAGTGTAACATAAGACAGACTATTAACCTTCCTGTCTTCCATAAACCAAAGAACAAAGGAAAAAAAGATCATTCACAGTCTAAAAGTCCACAGGCAGCTCAGATGCTACCCAAACAAAACTCAGTCTTTCAGGAAAGCTAGTCAGCTTTTTGTCTGCTATGAAGGTTAGAGGAAAGGACAACCAGTGTCTGAACAGACTTTTTTGATAAGTTTGTCTCATGCTATTGCATTTTGCTATACTCACCATAATAAACAATTTCCAGGAAGGGTTGGGGCCCATTCCTCAAGGATTTTGATTTCTTTGTTGGCTTTCTGGAAAGGAAAATAATCTAGATGTATGCCAGAGGTAGCAACTTGGTCTTCCATACATAATTTTATAAAGCACTATAAACTGGATTCCTTTTCCAGGTCAAGAACAGGTTTTGCCAGGACCATTCTCCAAGGGGTCACAGATTCTTAATTTATTTTTTATTTTCTCCTCTTAGTTTCTAGGCTATAGTAATCAACCCAAATAGCTCAGGCTACTGCAACAGTTATCTAAATGCTGAACTTAATCAATAAATGCTGAACTTAGTGCAGATGTGTAAGTAAACTTACCATAAGTGTAGATGTTATAATAGATCACTAATGCAGAAGCCACCCCTCTCTCCAACCCCCTTATTTTGAGTGTTTTCTTTTTGTATTGTTAGGGTGTGGTTTAGCCCCTTTACTGTTAAGTTGGTTTCCTAGCAGTATCATTTCAGAGCTCTTGCCTTTCTTTTTTCTTGGCAGAAAAGTTCTGACTATATTGACTTTGATGTATTTATGTTGGAGCTTTGAAAACTGCTTGATCAGTAAGACAGGACCCAAATAGCATATGCTTCTGCAGCAGCCATCTATTAGAACATCTACTCTTATGGTAAGTTTACTTATATAACTGTTCTTTCTATTTCATGCATTTATGATTTATTTTATTTTACTTTAGTTTTCCTTTCTTTCTTTGTATCTTAACATAGATTTGAGTCTCTTTGTTTTACTCTAAGGTATTTTTAACATTGTGTGGGACAGTGTGTGACTTGCTTGTATAGTATGTGAACCTTTAGTTTGTATTTTTATCAATTACCTTAAATATGAAAAATATGCAATATTTATGTAGGACTGTTAAGGTGCCAAGGTTGTAGTTGAACTTTTGATGATGTGCCAAGGATATACATGATTTTTGGTGATGCAGAGAGAGAGTGCAGACAAATTAAAATATCCACAGAGTTTATCAGATACATGGTTTATCAAACTGTGTATATATATATATATATATATATATATATATATATATATATATATGTATATATATATATATATATATATATATATATGTATATATATATATATATATATAGCTAAAATGATCTAAAACATATAATATTGACAGCAAAAAGATTGACAGTAAAAATATCTACACCTAAAAAGGTCAAATTTAAACATATCTAAACACAAAATTGATGCTGTACTTGGAAGGGGTTTATGCCCTTACCCACTATTAGTCAACCTCGGAGTTGTTCTACATAATTAGTAGGGGGTGTGGGAGTGCAGGGGGCTTACCCTCCTGCAAAAACTTTGTCAAAAGGTAGTTCGATTTTATCAGATTTTTCAATGGTTTTCTATTTCATTAGATGATGTCACATTTTTCAATACCTTTTAGGGTGGTAAGCCACCCCTCCACTCTCCACACCCCCTACTAATTAAATATACCAGCTTTGAGGTCCAACAACAGTGGGAAAAGGGCATAAACCCTTCCTAAGTATTACTTCACTTTTGCCAGTGTTTTGTGTTCATATTTTTCAGTTTAGATGTTTTTACTGTTGATTTTTGTACTGTCAATATTACATGGTTTTGATCATCTTAGGCACACCTACATATATATATATATATATATATATATATATATATATATATATATATATATACATATATACATATATATGTATATGGATTCCTAAAACATGTTTTCCTATGAACCGAAGTATTCAAAAAAACATTTTCAAGTCTCATAACATTAACGTCTAGAAGAGAAATATAAGTCCTGGATGATCATAGTGTAAATTTAAGGAAATCAGTTAAATTGTTCATTGAAGACAAATTCTACAAGCTGGGTCTCATTGCCCCTCCAAATTAGAAAGAGGTCTTCGGTTCATAGGAAAACATGTTTTAGGAACACGTTATTGCCCAGACACAGCATGCATCCTAAATATGTTTTTGATAATGTAATAAAGGGGCAAATTATGAGAGCATCAAGGCTTAATCCTTCGGATGAAGACTTTGGCAAGGAACTCTTAGACCTTAGCTCGAGATTGGTAGAGAGAGGTTATAAAGAGGGAGAGGTCAGTAAAGCTGTCTCTGTGGTGAGAGACCTTAGGACCTCAAGGGCACGCCCATATTTTTCAGCAAGAGGCGACAATTTAGAAACAACACAATCGACAAGGACTAATGAGCTGAGGGTACCATTGTATTTTACAAGTGATGTTCATCATATAAAAGATATCATTGAGAAGCGCTGGGAGACACTTCCTCTAGACGATGATATCAGCAGAGTTGTGGGAACAAAACCTAGGTTCCTTTTTAAAAATAAGAAAAATTTGAAGCAATTGTTATGCCACCATCCGATAAGTCCAAATAACTCATTGTCTGATGCCTTTAGTTATAACACAATACCCTGTAATAAATGTAATCAATGTCAGTACATTGTCACTGACAGTATTTTTAAACAACCAGTTACGGGTCAAGAATTTTCTTTTTATACTAGAACTAATTGTTTAAGTGCCAGTGTGGTATATCTTGCCAGGTGCTTATCATGCCCAGCGTTCTATATTGGGAAAACCAATAGGCAGTTAAGAGAACGCATCAGGGAACACTCCTATCACATACGTATAGGTTCAGAACACAACGCCCTAGCTAAGCATTGCAAGTCTTTAGGAGCTACTCATACTTTTGGTTTTTGTGTTATGCAGGTTATAGAGTCCAATATCAGAAGTGGTGATATAAATAATTATACCCAGGAATGTGAACTGCGCTGGATTATCCGTTGTAGGGCAGATCAATTACCTGGTTTAAATGATAAAGTTAACCTACAACCCATTCTTTGGAAAAGGAGATTAGCCAGACCCAAACAGTGATTTTTTATTAGATTTTATGTGTTAAATTTATTTTGTTATACATATGTTTATTTTTATATATTGTTTTAAGTATATTTTTAGGAGGTGAATGTATCCTCTTACTTTAAATTTTTAATAGGTAGCACTGACGTCAATGTTTTTAATTATCTGGTTCTGCTATTTAAACTTCATTATTCACACAAGTTTTAAAGTATGAAGAAGCCTTATGGTGAAAGCACTTACTTTTTTGCTATAATAAAGAAGTTTTATTGATTTTGACTACGGACTTTGTGATATTCATGGACATTCATGGACATTGATACGTTTGCTGTTAACAACTTTTAGATATATTTTTACTGCCGTTTTCGTTCCGGCGCATGAGGTGGAACTTGTCGTTGGTTTACTTTTTTATTTATATCGCAGGAACGTTCATCCTTTTGTGGCTCCTTTTATTAAATCTTGACAAATGGTGAAGTGATAAAAAATTAAGTCAGGTAACCCAACCATATAATTCTTCCTTGATAAAATAAGGAAGCCATTACTTTTTACCTTGTATCATGTCAGCATGTCTACATAGTAGATCATTAATCTTCTCTTCATTCTCTAAAAAAAGCAAAGACAAATGAAGCTTGCTATCTGAAACTTCTGTTTCCACTTTCATATTCAAAGTAGTAAAGAGCATCTTATAAAACTTTACTGTGTGAGAGGCATGTGTTTCTCCTGGGAAATGTATGACACCTTGCATTTTCCAGGAGAAACACTAAACAGTCCATGATGGGTTAAAAAATTGCATGTTGAAATGTGCATACATTACATACAAAGCAAGGACGTATCCTGAAACAAAGATCCATTAAGCTCATTCAAGCCTTTCCCAATAGGGTAACAATAAGCCATAAAGTCCCCAAATAGCCAGATGGCTAAAAAACAAATTACCAAGGTTTCCCTTGAAGGTAACTCTCTCACACAAATAGTGAGTATAAAATCAATCTCCATACTAATGGATAGTATAGGTCCATATAAGTCCTTGTAACTTGACCCAACATCTTATGCCAGTTCCTCCTGCAACTTCCTATGACTAGAAGTAGAGCTACCAATACCTTACCATGCGGAACAGAAATATCAGAATCCATAATCTGTCCATCAGAGATCAAGACTTACTATGCTGTCAACTATGACAAGCTTACATTCCATGTAAAATGACAATAAGATAAAATACTTCACCAAAGCAAAATATTCAAAAGCACACATCTGTAAAATGGTCCAAATCAGAGACTACATATACCCAGTTGAAAGCTTCAAAGATTTAAAAGAAGGTCTCAAACATAACACCAGTCATAAACAGAAGCTACTGGAAAATATGATAATTATAAAGTAGTCCACCAAGGTCAGGAGCAGCAGAAAGGAAACCATGCAACCCTGAAGAAGTTTTTGCAGAACAGGAGTGCTGACATACAAAACAAGTGTTTGTTATACAAGTTTCAGAAAGTGAAGCAACGCCCGGATGATCTCCTCCAGGCACCTAATTCAAACAATAGAAACCAAAGCTGAATCCCAAGACATGCAAAACAACAAGGCACATGAGACAGAAGTAGTGTCAGAAATAATCACTTCTGGTTCTGTAATATCATCCCAGGATTGTAGGAGACTTATAACCATCCTATGAGTTCATAAACACCAGTAACAGAGCCAGGCATTCCCTGGGCCAAAAGTTGGAAGTGTAACAATTTTTCAAGAAAAGAAGAAGATTTAAAAAAACAATACTACAGAATCCACAACAAAAATGTCAGCCTGATGTTGTATAAAGACCATGACCTTCTTAGAAATACATCCTCAGCAGACATTTTTATTATTATTTTACGCTTTCCACTACATCACAGAAAGACAAAATCATAAAATAATATAAAATCAAAACACCAACTACAAAACCCCATAATTATCATAATTCATCAGAATCCATAACACAAAGCCAACCATGTATTTACCATAAACATTACACTTATATACATTTACTTTGCAATGAGCACCTTAATAACCTTTGTAATTTACTGATGTCCTCACTCTATTCTCATCCCTTGAAGTAAAATATCACTGTGTTTCCTGGTCCATATTAACCATAAATATTGTGCAACTATGTTTTTTAACTATGAACCAAGAAAATGATTATCTAGTGCTTGCTTAGAGATATACTAAAAGCCCAAACTAAAATTATGTCTTGAATGGAAGAACCAGACAGCATTTTCTTAAAACAGACTATCAACTCCTGAATGCTGTGTGACTTCTAATAATAAAAGATTCTCTGGATCTTCCATTCAAGAATTATTTCTTCTTAGGTTGTCTGTCCTTATCTGCCATCAGGTCTATAATTAGGCTAATACCAGTACATGATATTATCCATACAACAAAGAGCTGCTTCTGGCAAAACTGTGGCAGAAGGAAAAGTAGGGACACCTGACTCCCTGTGGAAAACAGTTAGTCTCTGTATCTCAGGCAGAAAAGAAGTGAGTATATCCCTGCAATTAGAAGATGTAGAAAGGCAGGCATGAGATTAGAGTTGCTATATCCAGCTGTTTCCAGAATATTTTTAAATGTTATAAGTTGTGCAGCACAGGATGATTGACACTTGATGGTCAAAGGCTAGATTACTGTTTATGTGTATCCCCAAGTCCCTGACTACTGGGTCACCTCTAAGGGGTGTGTTGTCAATATGATACTTACCAGGGGTGAATGACTTCCCGAAGGATACTTTATGCATTTCTTGACATTTAGTCTTAGTCCATAGCTCTAACACCATTTGTTTGGCTGTGTCAACTCTTCCTGGGGAGCATTTTTGTCTGTGTGGGACTCAGTGACAGCTCCTAATTTGCAATCATCTGCAAATTTAGTCATCCAGAGACCATTGACATTGGTCTTGACTTCAGAGAAGTAAATGCCAAAATGCAGTGCTCCAAAGATTGATCCCTGAGGGACTCCCCTTGTGACTGGCCTCTTTGTGGAGGTGGACTCCCTAATTTTAACTTCCTGGCTTCTGTCTGTGAGACAGATGGCTATTCACTGGGAGACATATGAGTTTGTACCTAGCCTCTTGAATTTGTGAACAGTGCCCGAGTGTGTGGTATTGTGTCAAATGCCTTGGCCAGGTCAAGGTAGGCAATGTGAACCATTTTGCCCTCATCCATTGTTTTGGTGACCATCTCAAAGAAGTCCACCAGGTTGAGTAGGCATGACCTGCCTTTGATGAAAACAAGCTGGGTTGGGTCCAATGTCTGGAGATTTACTATATCATTATTGATCATGTCCATGATAATTCTTTCCATGACTTTGCATATAAGACTAGTAAAACTTATGGGCCTGTAGTTTCCAGGGTCTATATATGGCCCACCTTTGTGTAGAGGGATGACTGTTGCTGTTCTCCATTCATGAGGCATGAAGCCTGTTTGGAGGCTACAGTTAAATAGCAATTCCAGAGGGCCTGATAGGTCATATTTCATGCTATTTAGAAGGCATCCTGGAATATTGTCTGGGTTCACTGATGCAGTGTTCTAGGACATGTTCCCTAGTGATAGCAGAGGAGTTATATTTGATGGTATTTCCTGAGGGAAGGTTGAGGGGGAGAGAGGGCTAAAGGAGCTGAATTTGTCAGCCAGTAGGTTTGCTATGTCTTCTGGCTCAGTATAGCTGGCTCCATTTACAATGAGCTCTGCACACAATTATGTTTTGCCTTTGAGATTGTAGACATAGCTAAAGAATGCCTTGTGGTTGTCCTTGGCTTGGGAGGCCAAATTTACCTCAAATTTGGCTTTGGAAGACTTTATTTGTCCTCTGAGTTGTTTGTTTAGTTTGATGAGAGTGCTTTTATCCTGCTGGGTGCTGCACCTCCTAATGTCTGCCACAATTTTCTTCCTGCTTTTATGCAGCCTATTGATTTTGTGATTCCACCAGAAAGTATTTATATTAATACTCGCTAAGACAATGGCTAAGCTGCTGCCAAAACTGATAGATATGGATCAATGGGGTTTTGAAAAGGAGAGGCAAACATCTGAACACATTAATAGAACAATGACGATCCAGAAGGAAGCAAAGTATAAGGAAACACTACTATTGTTGGAGGATCTTGAAACTACTTTCCTCTAATAATAGTATTCTCTTAAAATCTTTTAAGACTACCCACCATTCACACCAGCTGCTATAAATATCCCTCAAATTTACAAAATCTTTCCATAACAAAAAAAAACTTGTCACCCCACATAAAGTCACAGTTGCCTTCATTTTCCTCAAAATCCTAGCTATAACATTTATTTGTGCCATAACAAAAAGGCTTAGTGATCTGAAAATCCTACACCTCAACTCCTCATTTGGTATCTATTAAAAATTAAAGAAATAATGTATTTTAGTCCTATTATCCACCTCCTCTCTGATTCTGAAAGGTAGCCTCCTCCATGTCTCCAGTACATCTTCCATACCCTCATATTTATCCACAGCTTCTTTCTGTGTCTTTCCTATAAATGAGTATTTAAATCCCCGGTCCATCAGATAGCATGAGATATCATAAAAAATGTCTCATCCTTGCTAATCATCCAAATGAAGAGCCAGCAGACTGTGACTAGCTGTAAAGATTATTTAATGTAAAAAGCACATAAATAAACAAACCGGTTTCGGCTTGACAAAGTTTAACAACCTTCCTCAGTGTTAATATTGAACCATAAAACAGTGCTTAAATACCTGATGGCTATACCCATAAGCCATGTCATTGGTTAATTAATTATAAATATTAATTTAGTCTAGGTGAGAATAAAGCACCTAATTTTATGATCCACTTTTATTCTTTAGAGTCTAAAAGACTATGCCAACTCATTTATTTGTCTTATTTCCTGATATTTTATCAATATTGGTAAATCTGAAAATAGCATTTGGATGATTAATGGTATGTTTATATAGGGCACTTGTGGGTTTCCTGTTCCTAATGCCACTTAGGTGTTCTGAGATACGTATGTGCAGGGGTCTGGATGTCTGTCCTACGTAAAAGGCATGGCATGTGCAGGTTGCTAAATATATGAGCCAAACTGACCCACAATTGGCAAAAAAAGTTATATCATACACTTGTCCGGTGTTGGTACTTCTAAATTCCTTAGTTTTATTAACGGACTTACAGTGTGTGCAATGCCCACATGGCACACATGCTGTCAGTAAATCCCCAGTCATGGTCCTCTGGGCCCTATCCCTATTTGGATGATGACTGTGTTTATAATGGCTCAACTGAGAATTCATATTCCTACCGCTCCTAAACGAGAACTGGCATCTTTCTTTTAAAATAGATGATGTGAAGTCATCTACCCTCAAAATATTCCAGTGTCTCTGAACTATATCCAATAAGATGTCTGTATTTTGGCCATAAGTAGTCAAGAGCCGAAGACTGGGATTTTTAATAGTAGGTTTAACTTTATACTTAAGCGTATCCATTTTGGATGCCCAGTTGCTTACACTTAAGACATGGCCCATAGGATATCCTCTATTGCAGAATCTGATGGTGAGGTCATCCCTATAGTGTATGAAATCCTCCGGCTCGGAACATATCCTCTTCATTCGTAAATATTGGGACCTGGGGATATTCTTGCATATGTGTGGAGGGTGAAAGCTGGAGCCATGGAGAAGGGAGTTGTACTGAGGGTACTTAGGTTCATAGGTTCATAGGTGCATAGGTAGGTACTAGGCTATCGGCCCAACGGCCTACATGTTAGCCTAGCCAACAAGGTTCCCTGGCTTAAGCCACCCAAGAAAGTTATTTTCCTGTGTCACTGTCAAGCAGAGACACAGAAGTGATCCCCAGGGTGTATTTCCTATTTCCCATCCACTCATCAAGATTTTTCTTGAAGAGTGCTAATGAAGAACTTTGCTTGACATAGATGGGTAGCCTGTTCCAGAGTATGGGAAGTCTCTGGGACAGGAATCTATCCCTCCAGCATGTCCTGTTTATTGTGGTGACAAGGTTTAGGTCCCTAGAGCGTGTAGCTCAGAGGGATTGGGATTTCTTTAGGTGTAGCATGTCCAACAGCTCTGGGTTTGACATAGCTTTATATGGTAGGCAGAGATCACCTCGGAGTAGGTGATATGCTATGGAGTAAAGCTGGAGTTTTTTGAGGCAGTCAGTGTAGGACATTTGTTTGAGGTCAGTAATTCTCTTTGTGAGGTACTTCTGTGGCCTTTCCAGCTGCTGCAGATGTTTTGTGAGGTATATTACAAAAGGTGCAATGTACTATATAATGGGTCTAATGAGTTTCAAGTAGAGGGGAACAATGACCTCTTTTTTCCTGGATGAGAACCCTTTTATGATGAGATGTGCCATGTAGAAAGACTTCCTGACTACTGTGACAATGTGACTATCAAAGGAGAGACTACTGTCCACCTGGGTCCCAAGGTCTCTTATCATGCATTCGGTGTTAAGTAGATTGCTGCATATGTGGTAGTTCATGGGTACAGAGTTTTTACCAAAGGGGATGACACTGCACTTTTTGGCATTGAGCTTGAGGCCATGGCTCTGACACCAGGCATCTGTCTCAGCGAGTCCCTTCTGTAGGATGTCCACATCATTTGGGGACATGACTATGGCTCCTAGTTTGCAGTCATCTGCGAACTTCATTAGCCAGAGGCCTTCTGTGTTAGCCTGTACTTCAGAGAAGTAGATACCAAACAGGAGAGGTCTCAAGACAGAACCCTGTGGTACTCCACTTGTCACTGCTTTGAGGTCAGATTTGGAGTCTGCAACTTTTGCAGTGTGGGTTCTCTCAGTGAGCCAGTTGGCAACCCATCTTGTGACATAGGGATTTATACCTAGTTTAGTGAGTTTAGCTATAATTCTAGAATGGGGGATGGTGTCGAAAGCCTTGGTGAGATAAAGATAGGCTGTGTGAATCACCTTACCTTCATCTACGGCTTTGGTGACTGCCTCAAAGAAGTCGATCAGGTTCAGGAGGCATGATCTGCCCTTCACAAATCCGAACTGGGTGGGATCCAGAGTTTGGAGGTTACCAATGTCTTTGTTCATGAGTTCCATGATGATACGTTCCATGGCCTTGCAGACCATGCTCGTCAAGCTAATAGGTCGATAGTTCCCGGGATCAGTGGTGGCTCCCCCTTTGTGGAGTGGGATAACTGTTGCTGTGCGCCATTCAGTGGGCACAAAGCCTGATGCAAGGCTATTATTGAACATGGTGCTTAAGTGGAGAGCCAGTTCGTTCTGAAGTTCATGTAAAATGCAGCTTGGGATGTTGTCCGGTCCCATGGATGCTGTGTTTTTAGCTTTAGAGAGTACAGCTTTTACCTGCGTAGTTGTGATTACAGGGACTCTGTATTCTTCCTGTATAGATATGGGCCCTTTAGGGAGTGAGAGGGGGTTAAAGTTAGCACTGAACCTATCTGCCAGGATGTTGGCAATATCAGTTGGTTCTGTAAATTTATTGCCTTTGTGCTGTAACTCAGAGCAGATCTGGGTGTTGCCATCAAGATTCTTGCCATAGTTATAGAATGCTTTGTGGTTGTCCTTGGAATTAGTGGTGATTTTGCTTTCATAGCTAGCCTTGGAGGATCTTATAAGGGATCTCATCCTTATGATATACAGGAACAAGGCTGACCAAGCACCTGCAATTCAAAAATATATATCTCTCGGCCCTTCTATCAATTTCAAATCATAAGTAACCAAAATCAAAAAAATCTTTTCCAATAAGTTTGAGTCGAACCAAACATCCAGTAGTAACATACAGTAGAGAACATGAATAATTAGAATGTTAAATACATCTTATACCTGCATAAACCGAAGGATCACAATATATAATGCAAAAAGGCTATTAAATTATTCTAAACAACATGTCAAGGAAGGGAAACCTAGGTAGAAAATGTCAGACAAGGTTGATCCATAATTATCAATTGCAATTGAGTGCTAACAAATTAGTATCAATGTTCATAAGTATTCCAATGTCCACATGGAAAAAATATTAAACATCCAAACAAATGTCCCAATATATAGACGGTTTCAACGTTTTGATGTAAAATCCCAATCCAAGTAACTTGTTTGACCCTTTCAATCCGAACAAGTTGTTCAAAAACAGTTCCTTCCACCACATTAACCAAATATGACTGAAATAACTGCCCCTTTATGATTAACACAAAGGCTGAAAAAATACAAAGTTATATGTCGACATTTGCCATCATGTAACATATCTCCTTGTTAGCAACAGGTCCCGCACAGTTATAATAAAACAAAAAGTTATCAGGCTGCCCATACAAAGAAAAAATATATTTTTAAATGATGAAAATCAGGGGCTAAAAACGGAAACCCCTTGAGAATGTTTAAAAGCCGCAGTTCCCGTTGTTCGCTTTTACCCACATAGGCTTCAATAATAGGTCCAGATATCAGAAGTATGCCGATAAGAATTAGTAAGTGAAAAAATCACATCCGGATATAGTTTCAGTCACACCTCAGATGTTTGGTGCAGAAAACGTACATACCGATGATGGTTACAGAGCCCAAGTTGCTTATAAACCAAAAAACTGGGACAGTAAACGGTCTCGCTTCACAGTCCTTTCAGACCAAATTTACAATGGAAAAATCCCCATATAGTTCAAATACCAATCTTCCAAATGCTAAATCAGATGAGGTGGTTAGAAACAGAGTGGATCCAAACAAAAAAATAAAAAATATAAAAAATCATCCATGACAAGTTTGATATACAGAACATCCAACAGCTACACATCCAGGCCCACAGCAGGAACAAAAGGACCCAAAGTGAAACCAAAGAGAATCCTGCACGTAAGGCAGCTACACGGCTCAAAACCAAAATCCAAACATCCAAATGAAGGGCCAGCAGACTGTGACTAGCTGTAAAGATTATTTAATGTAAAAAGCACATAAATAAACAGACCAGTTTCGGCTTGACAAAATTTAACAGCCTTCCTCAGTGTTAATATTGGACCATAAAACTGTGCCTAAATATCTGATGGCTATACCCATAGATATATATACATATACATATATATATATATATATATATATATATATATATATATATATATATATATATATATATATATATTGGGACATTTGTATGGATGTTTAATATTTTTTCCGTGTGGACATTGGAATACTTATAAACATTGGGACTAATTTGTTCGCACTCAATTGCAGTTGATAATTAGGGATCAACCTTGTCTGACATTTTCTACCTAGGTTTCCCTTCCTTGACATGTTGTTTAGAATAATTTAATAACCTTTTTGCATTATATATTGTGATTCTTCGGTTTATGCAGGTATAAGATGTATTTAACATTCTAATTATTCATGTTCTCTACTGTATGTTACTGTTGGATGTTTGGTCTGACTCAAACGTATTGGAAAGGATTTTTTGAGTTTGGTTACTTATTGATAGAAGGGCCGAGAGATATATATTTTTGAATTGCAGGTGCTTGGTCAGCCTTGTTCCTGTATATACTAAGGATTTTAACACCGGGGGGGGGGGATCCCCTGACTCCATTGCACATCTATTTAGCCTGTATTAAATAATTTGTCACAATTTAAATTTCCCTCGGGAACAGTCAAGCTAGATATACCTAATATTTTAAGAATCTTGGATTGTTGCCAAAGGAGATTTTTACAATATAAATTATTTCTGTGAAGGGGGCTGACAGTGCCTTGTAATAGAATTTTCACTTGGACAATCTTATAGCTGATTTGGATGTGAAATAACATTGCTTGATATACCACAAAGCCTTGTAGGGCTGGATTTTCGTCCATAGGGTAGGGCTATTATGGTTTCTTGGTGTTAGATAGTGGTTGTACAATGTGGAATTTGGGACCACAACACAAGGAACGTAGCATACCTATTTAAGACAAAAGCAAGGGTTTCTACACCATATGCTTTTGGAATGTGGTTATAGGATGGTTCACTAAATACTCTATAATTTGGAGTGGTGAAAAGTTTTGCATTTTAAGATTATTTACAATACTTTTGGGGCACACCAGCTATTACTTACAGATATATTACTATATACCTTTGGGTTTTATTTATATCATAAACCATCATATTTTACACTAGTTATTGACTGTTCCAGAGTAGTTATTTTACATTATGGAGTTAACTAAATTGTTGAAGGGATTATCTGCGGATAAAGATGACCTGGGGGTATTTGGTTTGGGCAATGATGAACCACATTGTCAGGGATCTTCCCTAAATGCTGGGGCTCTGCGTTGTGAAAATCATTTCCAACACTTAACCAAATCTATGCGTACTTTAAGGACCAATGTTTGGCACGCCAAACTTTTTAAGGCCTATATAGCCAAGAATTTGGTTCCCAGAGGTTGAGGGTTCGTTTACAACCCATGGTGGCTAAAACTGATGCAGAATTAATGGAGGAATGGGCTAAGACCCAACAACAAGCCTCCATGGGTTTTGTTAAGGTTTTACTGAATTATTATGAAAGGACAATTGAGTCTGAAATGACAGAACTTGTGAAGCTGTGTCAGACATGTATGGATAAATTATCCAAGGACCTGATGAATCTGGAACAATGTCTGAAAGCAAAAAAGGTTAAAAAATATCAAAGGGATATCATAGATTATTAGAAGGGAACCCAGTTTTCTAGGGTGAACAAACAAGTCAGGTTTAATGATACCACCAGAATGGGGGGTAAACGTAAGAGACATAGATCCATCTTAAATCGGTCCAGTTCCCTTAGCTCCAATAATAAAACATCAGGGGATGAAACTTCATCCAACACGGATCTTGATATACAGCACCAGGGGGATTCACCCTTATCCAAAAAGGCCCACCCATTAGATCAAGACAGGTTGGGGGGTAGAAAACATAGGAAAAACAAGCCAGATGGAGACACTAATGGAACTTATGACCCGGACATAACTGTGTTGAACAATGTTTTAAATATTTCCAGTGTACAATTGATGGATGTTGAAATAAAAGGTATTAAACAAAGGATTACATTTCATCCCTGTTTATTTTGTGCCGGAAGATCAGTTGGCACAAGATGTAATGACATTCTGCAGGTTGTTAAACCTAAGAATTTTCCTTAAGGATTCAGACAGTGTTGGCAAGCAAGAGGAATTTATATATCATAAATCTAAGTTTAATGCACCCATGAACCCTAATGTGCATATGTTTCAGACATCAGCTCTCAAGGACTTGCATTATAACTATAAGGAAGTTATACCAAAACCAATAATCTCTCAAAGATGGAACAGAAGGCTTTAATGGGTTTGGTTAATAATAGAGACCTGGTTATATTGGCAGCAGACAAGGGGGAAGCAGTGGTGGTCATGAATTGGGAACAATATAACAATGAGGCTCTGAGGCAATTGGGAGATGCGAGGTATTATATGAGGATGTCTTTGGATCCCTCCCATAAATTTAGGGGAGAAATCAAGTCCTTTTTGATGGAGGCTATGGAAGAAGGTATCATTTCTGAACAAGAATGTAAACATTTCATTATACAAGATCCTTCTAGCCAATACATCTATTTTCTCCCAGAAATTCATAAGGATGCTGAGCATCCTCCTTAGAGGCCCAAGTTTCAGGAAGGGGATCCATTACTGAACCCCTATCACAATACTTAACTATAAAGCTTAAGCCTCTACTACAATGGGTAAGATCTAGTCTTCATGACACCACTGAATTTCTCCAGATCATTGCCGATAACCAATTGGAACCAGGCTGGTTATTGTGTACCTTAGATGTATCCGCCCTCTATACAAATATTCCTCATTGGGCAGGTTTGGAGGCCCTTGACTACTGGCTTAAGAAGTCTGAACTATATAGACCAGGTATGAATATGTTTATTATCAGGCTGGCTGAATATATCCTGACTAAGAATGTTTTCTTTTATGGGGACCAGTGCTTTGGCAAGTCAAGGGGACAGCGATGGGGGCATCATTTGTCCCCATCTATGCAGATTTATTCATGGCATATGTGGAGGAATTCATTATATATTACCCTCTTCATAACATATATCTAGATGAAACTGATATCTGGAGAAGATTCCTGGATGACTGCTGGATGGTATGGAGACGTGATGAAGTGTATTTGAGGGAATTTGTCAACTACCTAAATGAAAATAAATGGGGCTTGGAGTTTACAGCCACTTTTCATTCACAGCACATCACGTTTTTGGATGTGCTGGTCAGCAGGAATGCTGACCATACCTTATCTACCCAAATATATAGGAAGTACCCTCTGTACAACTCCCTTCTCCATGCCTCCAGCTTTCACCCTCCACACATATGCAAGAATATCCCCAGGTCCCCATATTTACAAATGAAGAGGATATGTTCCGAACCAAAGGATTTCATACACTATAGGGATGACCTCACCATCAGATTCCATAATAGAGGATATCCTATGGGTTATGTCTTAAGTGCAAGTAACTCGGCATCCAAAATGGATAGACAGGATACACTTAAGAATAAAGTTAAACCTACTATAAAAATCCCAATCTTCGGCTCTTGACTACTTATGGCTGAAATACAGACATCTTATTGGATATAGTTCAGAGACATTGGAATATTTTGAGGGTAGATGACTTCTTATCATCTATTTTAAAAGAAAGATGTCAGTTCTCCTTTAGGAATATGAATTCCCAGTTGAGCTATTATAAACACAGTCATCAGCCAAATAGGGATAGGGCCCAGAGGACCATGATTGGGGATTTACTGACAGTATGTGTGCCATGTGGGCATTGCACACACTGTAAGTCCGTTAATAAAACTAAGGAATTTACAAGTACCAACACCGGACAAGTGTATGATGTAATGTTTTTCGCCAATTGTGGGTCAGATTGGCTCATATATTTAGCAACCTGCACATGCCATGCCTTTTACGTAGGACAGACATTCAGACCCCTACGCATACGTATCTCAGAACACCTAAACGGCATTAGGAACAGGAAATCCACAATTGCCCTTCATAAACATACCATTAATCATCCAAATGCTATTTTCAGATTTACCATTATTGATAAAATATCAGGAAATAAGACAAATGAAGGAGGTTGGGATAGTCTTTTAGACTCTAAAGAAAAAAAATGGATCATAAAATTAGGTGCTTTATTCTCACCTGGACTAAATGAATATTTATAATTAATTAACCAATGACATGGCTTATGGGTATAGCCATCAGGTATTTAAGCACACTGTTTTATGGTTCAATATTAACACTGAGGAAGGTTGTTAAATTTTGTCAAGCCGAAACCAGTCTGTTTATTTATGTGCTTTTTACATTAAATAATCTTTACAGCTCATGACAGTCTGCTGGCTCTTCATTTGGATGTTTGGATTTTGGTTTTGAGCCATGCAGCTGCCTTACGTGCAGGATTCTCTTTGGTTTCACTTTTCATCCTTGCTAAACCATTCACATGCATCCCTTTCTTTAACTGGAGCCTAAATGTTGCATAACCTTACATGCATATGTGCCACCCATACATCACACTGTTTAGCCCTGCTGGCCTGTATAACAACCACATCTTATTTATTTTAATTGTTAACTGGGATCGGCTGACTGAACACAAGTGCTTTTTTTATTTTTTATTTGTTTTATTCATTTATTTACATTTATTTACAGAGTAGTTTCCGACTGGGCCAGAAGCCCATTTTCAGTGGAGACCCAGGGAGAAAAGCTCCACAGCTATTGACAATAACTGACAGTAGAGATGATAAACAAAGCAGAACAAAAGAAAGCTCATACAGAAGTGTTTTACACAGACACATTTTAGCACACTAGGAAAGTTAAATAGATTGTTGAGACAAAAATGATTTACAATGACATGTAACAGTATAATAACAATATGTATCAGTATAAAAAATCTGCACAGTATAGCACAGCACTTAATTTTTTTTTTTTTTGTAATAGGGTAGGAAGAGGAGAAAGAATAGCTAGATGCTAACTTATGAGAAAAAGGGATGATGAAAAATGTGAGGGTGCACTATAAGTAAAGAAAGAGACATAGGCTGGTGAGATTAGCCTGGTGCTGTGCAAGCACATAGCCAGTAATTAGTCTAATAGTCTTCAGGGGCGGCCCGTGCTATTGGACTGCCAGACTGCAGCCCCCCCAGCTGTAAAAATAAAGAAAATAAAAGATAAAAAAAAATTTAATTTGCGGACTTTCGTGAATGCACACTAGTCCAGACTGCTGCTGAGACACTCTGGAGCATGTGCAGACTGTTTCAGCAGCAGTCTGGACTGGGAAACATGTAAGAGCAGTGATCCCAGAAGTCTATGCAGTTGTAACTGCATATACTTTCACTGGAAACGGATCAGACTGCAACATTGGCAGGCTGGAGTCTTGTCGGGGGAAGAACATCTCACATGGTGGATGTCCTCCAATGGACATAATGCATGGGCAGGTTTGTGTAGTGCACTAACAGCTATGGATTTAATGGCACAAAGGGATGGGATCGATATTACTCCAGGTAAGAGAGGTGTGTGTGGCACTAACAGCTATGGATTTAATGGCACAAAGGGATGGGATCTACATCGCTCCAGGTAAGGGGGGGGTGTAAATGCCCCAGTTGCTATATACTGGTGGCTAGAACAAACTCATGGTGGTGTGGTAGGGAATACCTCAGGCTTGAACCCTGTACCTTGTATGTAGGTGTTAAGGACTTGAATTCCCTACCCACCACCATTTGTAAAGAAATTGCAGATTTTTGCCTCATATTTGATCTGATCTGTACCTCATAATATCTGTGGTTTCTAAATGCTGCAATGCTTGATATTTGATGGTGCAGTGGTAGTATTCTTGCCTCACAGCTGCAGGTTCTCAGGTTTGATTCTTGGCTGGGGTGCCTTCTGTGTGGGGTCTGCATCTTCTCCCTGTGTTTGTGTGGGTTTGCTTTTGTGCCCTCCCATGTTAGAAAGACATGTCTGCATTATTTCTTCCTGGGCCTCTGCTGAAAATTGTTTTTTTGTTCCAAGTCAGACTGTCCTGATTAACAAATGTTAAATGAAATTGACAGGAATTTGAATTTCAGACTTCAGGTTTCTGAATGTGTAATTCCTTACATATTTGATGGTGCAGTGGTAGCATTGCTGCCTCACAGCTATAGGTTTTCTAGTTTGATTCTTGGCTGGGGTGCCTTCTGTGTGGAGTCTGCATCTCATCCCTGTGTTTGTGTGGATTTTCTCTGGTGTCCTGCCATTTTACAAAGACGTGTCTGCAGTATTTCTCCCTGGGCCTCTGCTGAAAATTGTTTTTGTTCAGTCAGAAGTAAAATTGACAGGCATTTGAATTTCAGACTTCATATTTTTCAGAAAATGCATAGTAACACAACCTTTTATTCTAGCAATTTTCTAAGTTTATAAGATGAATATTTGAAATCTGTCCTTATTTTTGGGACTGTATTACCCCATTATTGGCTTTGTCCAGGTTTTTTGTGCTAAGGTTGACAGCTATGGCAAGAACTGAATTCACTGAATATGTTTGAGGGCTGTATTCCCTCATTACTGGGTTTGTCCAGGTGTTTTGTGCTAAGAGGTTGACAGCTATGGTGAGAACTGAATTCATTAAATGATAGCCATTTAAGTTTTAGTCTTCCTCTCTTTCACAAAGCAGCTGATTTGGCGTAGTGGTATGTTGCTCTGACTGTTTTGCACAGGGACCTTGGCAGTAAAATGTATGGTGGTAACACAGCATTTTTCTTTCACAAAGCAGGTGATTTGGCATAGTGGTATGTTGCTCTGACTGTTTTGCACAGGGACATTGGTAGTACAATGTATGGTGGTAACACAGCATTTTTCTTTCACAAAGCAGCTGATTTGGCATAGTGGTATATTGCTCTGACTCTTTTGCACAGGGACCTTGGCAGTAAAATGTATGGTGATAAAACAGCATTTTATTCTAGCAACTTTCCAAGATTATACAAGCAATGTTTAATGTGTCCCTGTTTTTGGGCTTTTGACCCCCCCCCCAATAAATTTGGCTTTTTCCAGATTTCTTGTCCTGTGAAGTTGAGATGCAGTTGAGTATTGAGTAGATTTTACAAGGAGCTGAGAGCTGCAGGGGAAGAGAAGTTTAGTGCTGCTTATGCTAAGTCAGCTTGCATTGTTAATAGCACAACAGGTTGTGTACTTGCTTTTGAGGCAAAAGGTTGTTGGTTCTACTCTCACAAGGGGTGAATGCTGCCGTACTGAAAAAGTTAAGATACTAACTATGAGTCTGTTATCAGTTTGCCATCCATTTCCTATTGCAATATTACTAGCTTATCATTTTTAATGTAATATAGGCAATTTATTCCTCAGGGGCATCAGACACTTTATTTTTCGATGAAACCATGAAATATAAAGGTGTTTGCTAGCAGCAACCTCTTCATTAGTTACAGATTTATTTAATGTGGAATTATTTAGATGACTTTTTTACTTCTTCAGAGATTGTGCATATTTTCTGATAATGGTGGACTGTAGAATTGTGCATATTTACTGATAATGGTGGACTGTAGAATTGTGCATATTTACTGATAATGGTGGACTGTAGAAGTTTGAGTAGACTTGTATGATGGAAATGGTCTGAACTGGGCAGTTTTGTCATTATGGGTGCATGCATTTTGTTTAATTGTTTACTGGAAAGATGTTCTGAATTGGGCAGTTTTGTCATTTTTGGTGCATGCGTTTTGTTTCATAGTTTACTGGAAAAATGTTCAAAACAATAGGAAGGTGTATCAAAGAGCACATGTATGTTTCATATGCAAGGGGGCTATGATTTGAAAACAGCCCAGAATTAATCTTTATCTGCCACTGATAAAATGTATTTTCTTTGAATGTGGGTTTCAATGCTGTTTCAATGAATGTGAGTTTCAAGGACAGAGAATTTTTAATGCTAAGTTTGTTTAGCAGATGTCTTAGTGTTTGTGCTGTAAAATGCAAAATAAAACTTTCAAATGAAGTCCAAATCATCATAGAAGTAAATCAGTATGCACATTAGTGTTTATGGTAAATGGAGTGAAATAGCCAAGTAATGGATCATTGGAATGGCTGCAGGGGGAGGCTCCATTCGACCATAATTTTGTGAGGGGGAAGGGCAGCAAACTTAAAGACAGCCCCAGCTGAACTATACCTCCCAACTGTCCAGATTTTCAAAGAATGAATGTATTTTTGCTTCTTATTTTTGGTTTGTTCCTCATAAAATTTGTGGTTTTCTGGCAAATCATTTAGGAATTAAGTCACTAAATAATGACACACTGAATTTCAGACTTCATAACCTTCAGAAAAATGCATGCTAAAGTAAGACCTATTGTTCTATCAACTGTCTCAGTTTATACAAGAGCAATTTTTAGTACTGTTTATATGTTCCCCCAAAACATTTGGCCTTGTCCAGATTTATTGCATTAACAGGTTGAGAGGTACATGCAAATAAATTGCTTTATAGAATTAGGCATAGCCAAACCTCTCAACTGTCCCTGATTTTGGCTCAAAATGTTGCTCTTCCCCCTAATAATCCGTCCGCAAAATAGCAATTTTGGAAGAAAACATGGAGGGTTTACAATTAAGAAATAACTGTAATAACTAATAAATAATATAGATTACTTTTATTTCAGAAATGCATGTAGATTCTTTTATTTTGTCAGCTTCTCAAGTTAGCAGTACTAATATTAAAGTGTCCCTTCTTTGACAGGTTCCCAGCTGTATTGTGTGGATGTTTTATATTTTCACATCACATTTTTGGTCCATTTTTCATAAAATTGTGGTTTTTTTTTGGCAAATTAGTGACAAATCATTAAAGACTGAAGTTAGAAAATAATGACAGACATTTGAGTTTCAGATTTCATACCATTCAGAAAATTCATACTAAAGCAAGACCTATTCTATTATCTTTCTACGTTTATAAGAGCAATATTTAAAAATTGTCCTTATTTTTGGGCCTTTGTCCCACTTCTTTGTATGGCTTTGTCCAGATTTCTTGCTCTGAGGTTGAGAGGTATGACAAATGTGTCAGGGCCATCACAGTCAGCCAGAGACATTTCAAATTGTGACATACTTGTTGTGCCCTACTCCCCCATGTAGTGACTCTGAATGTGTCGAAGCAAGGCAAGGAGTAGTTATGCAGAGTAAATGTGCAGAGTACCCCCCCCCCCCATCCAAGGTAGACACAAGTACTAGAGTGGCTTTTCATCTGTCCTTGATTTTTGCAGAATGGTCTGGTTTCTGTCATATTTTTTGTACTGTTGATTTATGCTTATTACTCAAAGTGCCTGTTGCTCTGTGTTTAAGTAGCAATACTTTAATGACCATCAGGTAAGCTTGGCTGAGATCATAAGATGCAAGTAAGTTTTAATGAGCATACTGTTAAAGAATTGCCAACATTGAAAGCCTTTCTGTTGTTGCCATGTAGAGAATACTTAACTAGATAATGTATAAGCCTTGGGTATTGAAATGCATATGACAGTATTTGTAATAAAGGACAGGATTACATTATTTTAAGAAGCTCATTACACTTGGAGACTTCCAGTCATCTCTGCAGGCTTTACCCATAAACTAAACAGAATGCCAATCATGTGGTCCATAACCTGTACAGTAATCCTTTTAAGCAATGTATCTTGAGCTTATTTCTTGTTTGCTTTTCATTTTTTACTTTGATCATGTTTTCCCCATGAAACAAGTAGATAGTTGTCAGGCAGCAGGTCAGTTTTTGGATAAGAAACATTTTTACAAGTGGGGGCATCAGAGATTTCTACTTTCAGCATGTTAATTGGTACTTTAATAAAGCTGAATATAAATTATAATTAGAACTGCAGTGCAAGAAGTGGTTTGAGTTGAGTGCTGCTTGTTTTTCTTATACTTGATTTTGGCTGGCATTCCATTAATGTATTTAAAAAGTAATTTATTTTTTTTCATGCCTCACAACCTTTTTGTTTCCATCTAGATATTAAGTAAGCTGTCATGCAGCCAATGCATTGAAATATTTTTATTCTTCTACACTTCATTTTGTCTTGATTGGACTCTCATAATGACGGTTTGGTACCCAGGGTAGTGTATTTAGTTAGTTTTTGTGGTTTTGAGCATAGCTCCTCCCCTTTCTAGTTGGCCACACCCCTTCCCATTGACCCCACCCATTCAGCTGTCTCCTGCGCCCCCCTTTGATTTGAAGTCACCAGCCGCCACTGATAGTCTTTAAGGAGTACTTTGAATTTGTGACTATCGGAGTTTTGCAGAATGTGTTGGGGTATAGAGTTCCAGGTTTTGGATATTTTATTGGAGTATAGGGAGTCCCCATAATAGTTGTGGGATTTGGTTACCTTTAGGAGTAGTTTGTCAGATGATCTTAGGGACCTGAGATTTTTATTGGCTTGGACCAGGTCTTTGAGTGAAGAGCGGTTGTTGGGATTGTATATGATGCTATGGGTAATGAAGAGTTGGCTGAGGGTAAGTAGGTTGGGTAGTTCAGTCCAGTTTAGTTGATGAAGTACAGTGCAGTGATGGGATCTATAGGGCTGGTTTGCAGCAAATTTAGCAATTTTGTTATAGCATGATTCTAGGTTATGTAGGTCAGACTTGTGGAGGTTGGTGGAAATTTGTGAAGAATAAAGGAGGGAGGATAGTAGGTGTAATCTGGCCATAGCTATTTTGGGGTTGTTTGTTAGGAATGCTTTGGATCTATGGAGTGAACCAAGTTAAATATGGACTTTTTTGATAGTTTGTGCTATATGCTTGTCGAATTTTAGGCAGTTGTCCACAGTAAGTCCCAGCAGTTTAGTTTGGTTTACAGGTTTGATCTTTGTGCCATTTGAAGAGCATATAGTAAGGGGTGGTTCATTATTTTTGCTTTAGCATTACAAAAAAAAAATAAGCTTAGTTTTATTAGGGTTGAGTATGAGTTGGTGGTCAGAGAGAGAGTTTTCTGTGTCCCACAGAGATTCATTTTCATTGCAGGTCTGGGAAGAAAAGCTCCCTAAAACATAAAACCATTGAACATATTCAACAACAGGATTATTGGATGAAAACTCACATTTAGGATACCCTTTCTGATCACTTAGCCAAATACCATGCTAGACACAGATTACACTTGGCTGGGTTAGCTCTTAAGCCAGCTTGCCTTAACGAGTCTGAAACAGCTTGGAACCTGTGCAAGTTGACTTGCCCAGTCTTCAGAAAGAATGTGTACATTATCAATGTAAATTAGAAGTGTTGCCAGTATCTATAAGCCTTTGAAACATTGCTGGTGAACCATGAAGACCAAAAGGCATTATCTTATAATGAGAAAAGTCATCAAATGTAGATTATTTGTTCCTCTTGCTGTAGATGTTAACAGGCTTCAACACATTTATGTAATATATATGTGTTCAGGTTTTCTTTTCTATTTCCCTTTTTAATTTACTTCATTATCTCTGACTTTCACTTCTAAACAGTCCTTTTTCATCCATCTCTGTAGTGACTTCTTCCAGGATTTTGACTGCTGGGATGTTATGCAAGGTGTCCTTAACTGTGAGCTTTTCCCTGTCCAGCTCTGTACTAACTCCTTCCACAGTCTTTTAATCAGGCTTAGCTTCAGGTTTATTTTCCACTTAAATCCAAATAAGGTGCAGCATTGCCTATTAAAGGCTTAAGGTGGGATAATGTAATTTATTTTTATTAGTTTTCAAACTATTGGACACAATAATGTTAATGTTCTAGCTTGTTAGTATATTAACAGATTTGTGAGTTTCACAAGAGACCTTGTTAGGGGGTATAATTTGATGCTGTGGGCATTACACAATGTATTTTTAACCATTTCCATTTGTTTACAGCTCTTAATTGCATTTAAAAACATAAATTTATATTTTTCATGTTTAGAGGAGAAGGACTATGATGTATAACTCATAAGAGGGGCCTTGTTTAATGCAAATACATATTGATAAAATAGAGTAAATTGTGGCTGTTTAAACTCATAAGTAGTTTAATAACATGTTTTCTTTTCTCTGCTGAATGTTCTGAATGTATACAGTGTTTAACGAGGATGTTAGTCATAAGTGCAAAGCACGGTCAGTTTCTATGGAAGACCACGCACTTTCCAGTTGGTGTCAGCATATATGAGAAGTAGTAGCTACACAATGTTCTCATTTGTAGGTACCAGCTGAATATTAGTCTTATCTGCAATAAGTAGAGTGTGTATTACATTGACTTTTCCTTGTCTGCTAATTTAGCTAATGCCTGAGAATGAAAATGTATAAAGTTTATTTACTAACATATAAGATATGTTGATGGATATAGCTGGATGTGGTCATTATAGAGGTAATAAAGCAAGAAATGAGATTATATAGGTGCCTGGTTTGGGGGCAGAATTGAATAGTTCTGTCAGAATTGAATGGTTCTGGCAGAATTAGGTGGCTGCATTTTACGGGGAAGGGAATATTTTATGGTTGGTGATGAGATCTGGTGATGGGATGAAGAAGTGTTGGTGCTAAAATGATGGCATGTTTTTATGGTTATGGAGTTAGCAGAATGGGGCATAGTATATTGTATGATGATGTGTGACTACAAGTGGACCATTTATTCCTACCCAAATGGCTACTGGGCTAAACTATACATGAGCGGCAGGGGGGGTCTATACTGTGGAGAGGGAGGAGCATGTGAGGAGTAGGACTGAAATAGCACCATAGAAGGTGGGGACATTAAAAATGCAATTAAGAGAGACAAGGTACTGCTAAAACTTCTGAGATAGTGTTTACACATTGTTGCATTGCAAAAAATGAGGCTAAAGGTGAGATAGGGGAGGACACTACAGAAAAAAAATAAATAGCTGGGAGTAGCATGTGAAAAAGTGGGGGTAAGAAGAGGGCAGTGTTTTTACGAAAAACTAAGTTGGGATAGGATTGTAAAGATTGTTCAATAAACCAAGAGGGTAAGCTGGTAGTGGAATGTGTACCTGGGATATGGAATCAGTGAAGATATAGATGATGTACTGAAGGAATGTTTAGATGCAGTATGAGGGTCAAGAAAGGAGGATGGATAGGATACTTTTTGGATAGGATTTTCATATGGTATTTGAACCAGAAGTAGACAGACTGTTCAGGATCATACAGTTGCATTCAAAGTGCCAGAAGAAGTTGATTACACATATGGACAATTTGACATTGTAGAAATATGGCAGGAAAAGTGGTGGGTAGAAAGACTGTTTACATTTTCAAGAAATGAATGCAAGTAGGCTGGTAGACTAGATATAATCTTGGTGGAGGAAGAACTAACAGTGGAGATGAGAGTATAAATTCTTGGTAAATGATTATAAGACAATTAAATGGCCATGATGAGTTAGATGGCAGAGGGATGTGTGATAGAGACAGAATCTAGGAATGTTGAGAAAGGAGATAAGGATAAATTGTGAGGAAATAGTAGAGGAGAATGTGGCAAATGAGGACAGATAAATAAGCAGGAGGGAATGGGATGGGTTAATGGCAGCATGGAGAAACAGAATAATGCAATACACACAAACTACAAAGAGAGAATGAAAGGACGGGATTACAGATGGTCAGAAGGAATTATGAAGGCTGCAGTCTAAGTTTACCAGAAGAGAAGTGAGGATAGGAAAAGAAGAATGGCAGAGTTGCAAGAACACTTAAAGACATGTAAGACAGAAGCAGAACTGGAAAGGAGAGAAGTATTTATATACTATCTGTAGGGGGGTATAATCCAAATTATTAATTTGGAGACTTCATTGTCAGCATAAAGTAGCATAGGTTAAAAAAATGTGGGGAGGTTGTGAGTGTTGTTTTGAGTAATAAGACTGCTGAAATTTTCATTACATTAGGTGGTGATTAAATTTTGGAATAGGAGGGACCTATTTTAACAGTAATAGAGGAGGATAAAATGCACAGGCAGATAGGTTTAAGGTGGTTCTTAGTGGCAATTAAATATATGAAGAGACTGAATGCTTTTTTATTGGTTTTCATAAAGGGGTTATTTTTAGATCTATTTAATAATATTTTACTGGCTGATGAAGTTCTAGAATTGATTTTGGAGGCTATGGCTGTGGTTTGCACACAGAAAAATGTGAACATAAAGCCCCAGCCATTTTAGGCCCTGTCATCATACAGTACTGACACAAAATATTTTGTAGGGATTATTTCTACAAGAATGGAAGAAAATTATCTCCAAGTAATGCCAGATGCTCAAGCAGAATTTGTTACAGGGATATCTTTGAGGTATTCATTGGATCACTGGAAGCTCTTTTTAAATGTTGTAGCACACATGGAGGAAGTAGAATATGGAAGAAATTGTGAGGGAGAATTAGCAGTCATTTTAGTGTGTTCACTGATGATTGCATTGTGTTACTGAAGAATATTGATGAGAAGTTCATTGAGGTGATGAAAATCATTAGTAGATTTGGTAAGGAATCTGGGTGCTTCATCCCAAAAAGAGGTTGATTATAAATGGTAAGAAAAAGAAGGTGGTGTGCAGCTAAAGCAACCTTGCTCTTCAGGAGGAGAGAAGTATTTGGGTGTAAAGATATACTCTAACGTTCACAAGATTAGAGAAAGGGTCTAGTAGATCTAAGAGAGGGGGTGATGAAGTTATTAAACAGGAAAGGGAAACAAACTAGGGGCAGAATAAGTTAGGGTTAAGTGCTACTGTTTTATCTTTTACAGCATGTAAATTCAAGCCCACAAAAACAGGATAACTGAAGCACTGCAAAAGATACATGACAAGTTTGTGTTGTAGCAGACAAACAATAGCATTAGTTGGAAAGGTAGAATGAGGGCTATGGAGAATTAGAAGAATGGAGAATGACAAATTTTCATTGTTATGATGAGGCCATACAAATGGCACCAAAGTTAGGGAAATGGAAGATGCTAGCTTAAGGTGGGTTGCCTGGGAAGAATGCTGTTGTGCTGAAAGACAAGCCCCAGGATTCACGAAGCCTCCGTGTAAGAGTTATAACTCTTACACGGAGGCTGCAGTTAAACAGAGTGATGTCAGCATGCTTTGCATATTCATGAGAGCATGCTGAATCACACCTAAGTCTAACACGGTCTGTGTAAGACAGTAGGGGGCGTGTCCGTAGGCTGAGCCCTGCAAGCGGACACGCCCCCAGAAGTGTAAAAGTGCCCAAAGTAAACACCCACAACAGAGTCCACGGAAATGTGAATAAACACAACACAACACATGCCCCCACAGACTATGAACATAAAATATATATAAATGAACATGTTATATTTTTTTTTTAAATTGTAAAGATGTTTAACCGTGAGTGCGCTCGTTTGCGCGGGCGTGCCCGTAGCGCAGCTACAGTTAGCAGTCAGTGGGAAAGCATATAAGAACTAAATATGCAAAATAAGCCAGGAAGCAATAGCGTAGCGGTAGAGATGTTGGCTGAAAAGCAGGCATTCATGGTTCGAGCCCCCACAACACCAATTTTTTTTTTTCAAAATAAGCAGGAAACAAGTCCCTGACAAATATGTACACATAAAACCACAATTTATGTAAAATGTAATGAAATAGCCAATTTATATTGAAGACATGTGAGGTAACAAAAGAAGAAAAAATGCCAGATGTGCTCATAGCTGAGCTACAGATTAACAGAGTGAGTGCATGTGCCCGTAGATGAGCAGTGGTTTAACTGGCGCAAAATGAGTGCCCGTAGCTGAGCAGTGGTCTAACACACTAAATCTATGTGCCCCTAACTGAGCTGAGCGTAATATGCGTGCCGATAGCCAAATCAGGCTTAAAGCAGCATACCCTGTTTGCGCGAAGCTGCGCACCGCGCAAACAAGCTAACCGATGGGCAACATTGAGCAAGCCGTATCAAAACTGCCTTTACACAGACACACCCCTCAGCATGTCTAGACAGTCATGAAAAATAAAAAGCAGTGGCCAGGTTCGAACCCAGGATACTATACACCATAGTCAAGGTACAGAACCACTAAGCCATGACAGCAGTACCTTTAAATGCAATAATAGCTAATATATAGGAATGAATACAAACTAGAGCATGACAATGCAGGTTTACTGAAGTTGATAAAATTCCAAAATGGCCAATCACAGATATGTGCGGGAAAAATGGTCTATATAAGCCCCATAGGCGGGAATACACAGCATAAACGATTGTAGAACTGACCTGCAGGCAGAATGACAGGAGTAGGAGAGGGTAGTCGCTTTCGAGCACAGAGGTGGGGTGTTGAGGAGTCCAGGTACATGGTCTGGCTCCTAGTCCATAATCATGAGGCCCAACTCATGCAGGGCCAGGTCCTCTGGGGAGCATACAGGGCTGAGGCGTGGGACCGGTTGGCTCATGATCTCACCAGTGCCACAGGGATTCCAAGGACTGGTGAGCAGGTCTGTCACCACCATGCGGACCTGAAGAGACGCAAGCAGGACCAACTGAACCTTTGGATCCAGGAGGCCCAGCAAACACCCAACGCCCCACTACTGAGTAAGTAACATTTAATTATGTATGTAAGAAATTAAACTAGCTGATATTATGGAGATGTGTATTCCAATATTACTTCATTTATATTACAGCTGCAGGTGTCCGTTCTGTGAACCGCAGAGCCTATGGCGATAGGCTGGTGCGGTTGTGCCACCAGGCAGGTCAGTAATCCACTACCATTAACTGTAAAGAAATATAAAAGTATGACAGTCAGCAAAAGAGTGCAGTGTAGTCAGTAAGGAATAAAATCTGCAAATAACAGTGTGAAAGTGTATGCAAGTATTGCTTGATTACAAAAGTGTATTTCAGCCTGTAAGTTTAACCTAAACATGAAACTGTCCGACATATATTCTGAAATAAAAATGCCCTGCCTGTAAGAAAATAGTACACAACCTGCAGCAGGCTGAAAAGTATAGCTGCAGAAGATGATGAAATCACATGTGTGAAATATATCCCTGTGGAAATACTGAAACATGACAGAAGTGAGACTGCTGGAAAGGATTGTAATAACTACTGGTAAAACATGTCAATAAAGCCTAGAAGTACCATCCTGAATAGTAAAATGAAAGCAAGTGAGAGAGTGTGAGAAAGTGTCATGAATCCAGCAATACAGTAGTAATAACCCCTGAATAAAGTATACTGCAGTCAAGACAGAATGAAATGCATGTGAGATTCAAAACCAAACAGCAAAATCTGTTCAAAGCGTTGCTGCATCTGGAATGTGTATCCCAAAATCTGGATATGTTGCTCTCAGTCTGCAATATGCAGACAGGATGTTTGTCTGATATACCAAACATCCACACCTGTCTACAGCTATATAAAGCAAATGTAGCAGGATGATGTAGCTGAACAAAGCTAGATATGAATGTGTATGAAGAACCATAAAATGTATATTGATGTTGCAGTAACAGTCCTATCACCAAGTTGAAATAGTTATCATATAGGAAACTGTAGTTAGAACAGTAGTGTGTATATAACTGTAGCTATTAGAAATGTACAGCATATGTATTGTTATTCGAAGGTGTTAATATTATTTTCTTCACCCCACCCTATAACCACATATAACCCATTCCACGTGAAAATGGTATGTGCAATCACAATTAACACCCCTGGACGTTTGTCCTGTTGGGTCATATATATTTGCATGTCTGTTGATGCATCTGCCCTGTTCATACATCCACACCTGATGGCCTGTTGCCATCAATTAACCCTGCATGTTGTTGGACTGTGTATTTCTGTTCAAATTATGCATGTGTTATGCACGCTGTTCAACGGTGTGAATATCTGGGTGTTTGGTTAATGGGAATACTAATGCATGCAGTTACAACTAATTTTGAATGGTATTATATGTCACTAACCCAAACTGTCATGACATAATGCAAAACATAGGACGACAGGGAAGGCGGGTTCCAGCGGACCCACCTCTCCCACCTCAGCTGGCGAGTGCACCTGGCACTAGTGCCAAGTCCGGACCATCCTCCGGTGGACCTGTGCCACCTGCGGGTGGAAGCACTGCAGGGGATGGGACTCGCCCCCCCTCTGCAAGTGTGGCCAGAGGAGAGCCACCACTCACCCTCCGTAGCGTCCGGACTGTGGTGCGTAGGGAGATTCGGGACTATGTTCTCGAGCCCCTGCGCCAGCTCGAGGCATGGGTGGTGCAACTAACGGGCATGCCTGTTGCCCCGCCTACACAGCCCCCAGCACAGCCCCATCCTGGGCAGTGAAGGAACAGTGGCAACTGCCTATGGGTGGGGATATCAGTTCCACTGTTGCCATCTGTGGGCTCATGGGCTCTGGATATCCAAACCTCCGTCCCTGTCAATTGCGTAACCTGCCCACACGTGTCATACACCGCCCCTGTATGCGTCTTGTTTGTCTTGTCTGTCTACCTACCCAACCTACCTCCCCAGCTGTACCGACTTCCTTCACCTGACATACCACTCTCACCTGAAAAAAAAAAGGGCACTCTGTACCCACAAAAAAATTACGCCCCATACATAGCTGCCCATTCCGCACACATGTCTACTGGACATGGAACCTATCAATTACAATTGGCTGTACAACAAGTATTATTGTTGTCCTGACACCTCTCTCAGGGGTGGAAGGTTTCAAATGTCACACCAAATTACATACATATGCACAGCTGTTGCTGATGAAGAAATGGGCAGCTATGGGCCTTACCTACATGCCTCCTGCCCATCCCAAGCTTGTTTCCCTACTGTCTTACCCTCTTTGTGACCACCTGAAAAAAAAAAAGGGCACTCTGTACCCACAAAAAAATTACGCCCCATACATAGCTGCCCATTCCGCACACATGTCTACTGGACATGGAACCTATCAATTACAATTGGCTGTACAACAAGTATTATTGTTGTCCTGACACCTCTCTCAGGGGTGGAAGGTTTCAAATGTCACACCAAATTACATACATATGCACAGCTGTTGCTGATGAAGAAATGGGCAGCTATGGGCCTTACCTACATGCCTCCTGCCCATCCCAAGCTTGTTTCCCTACTGTCTTACCCTCTTTGTGACCCCTTTTTCACCACTTTCCGTCTCCCCATTTTCTTTTCTTTCAAAGAAAATAGTGCGGTGTAAAGAGTAAGCACGTTTAAGCGGTTGTAAGCGGGTGTGCGTGGAGCTAACCGCCAGTGCGCATGTGTGAGCTCCACGCAAACCAGCGCTAACCCGGTTACAACTGCTTAAAAGTGCCTTAGTCACTTTGATTGACAGGTCCTGTACTCTGCTCAAAAGCAAAATAAAATCCCACTGTGAGTCCCGAACCCAGGACCTTGGAAACAGTAGTCTGCATGACTTACCACTAAGCCATGACTCTTGTACAAGAACATTGTGCTAAAATAAATATATCATGTAATAGTAGGAATGAATGTAAAGGGAATATAGATGTGTAGTACACAAAACATGCCATTTAGAATTACTATCAAAACTAGTGGATTTCCATAATAGTAGTGTGTGAACAGAAACAGCCATGCTAGTTGGAAGCTAGTAGGTAATAATGTCACTATAGCACCTTGCAAGCCACACACATACTCACAGCAGGATAAGCACTGCCCATACCCCACAACCTCTTACAGGAACACATCTGGACCAAGTAATAAAATATGCGGAGCAAAGGCCCAAAACCAGGGACACATTACAAATAATGTTACAACAAACGCAGACAGTTCAGAGAGTAACAGGGTCTGCACTTTGTGGGATGTTTGGAAGGGTATGCAGTCTGAAACTTGAATGTCTGTCACCATATTCTGACTTGAGCCCAGAGTGACTTGCCAGAAAAAGGTGTGCATGAGATATTGACCAAAATATGAGGCAGAAATGTGGACAACCTGCAAATATCTGTACACATGACGCGTCTGACACCACCATATTTGAATAGTTAAGAGCCTAGACATAGCAACAGTGAATGACGTACACGGATGCCCCACAGACCCGATGTGAAATGTACAAACAGTAGGCAGAAAGGTGTAACATATGCAATGGTAACTATGGAGTCCTGAAAGTATTCATCACTTGCATGGCAGAAAAAGTGTAGTAATACATATGCTCATGCTAATCCACAGTCACAACTGCAGCATACCAGACATTTTAATGGGTGTACTCCACTGATATGTACCATTCCATGAGGCACATAGATGAACCTGAAAGTCTCTGGGGCCTGCTCAGCAGCATACTCAAATACCCTAATAGATGTCAAGGCCCACACCATGGCCAGACCACACTGCATGCTGTAACACCCTAGCAGATATAGCAAGCATTCCAAGGTGTGAATGTACATGGAAAATAGGAAAGCTACAGCAGCACACTACAGTCAAGACACCTAGCAGGCATACAAGTAGTGACTGTAAAGGGCAACTATTGAAGCCTTAGCAACAAAGTGCAAGCAAAAGTGAAAGGAAAGCACACACACACACATTAACAGTAGTAGTAGTTGTAGGTGTCAGTGTACATACACAGTTAGTACAAGAAACTGGAGAAATGAATGGAGGAATGTTAATCTACAACACACCTGGAAATATGAGAGAGATACCAACCTTTACACTCACAGAACATTGTCCACAGCATAACAGCATGGTCCCTGCCCTTAAAATCTGAAAGGGCTACGCCTATCTCACATACCTTTTTTATAGCACTGTTCTGAAATCACAGTGAGAACTGCAATCAGTACACAACTGGCTGCATGCAATTAGCAAATGCTGGCTAACAATTGGTGCAGAGGCCATCACATGGGCATATGCAGATACCTACAAAAGTATGCTGTATTCCCAGTCCACATATGCAATACTTTCATTGCACCCTGAGAAGGACGTGAGAGACAGACAGACAGAGAGAGAGAGAGAGAGACAGAGACAGAGAAAATTGCAATTAAGCAGACACAAACAAATTGTTCAGCAACAGCTACCTGAAAGTTGACAACTGGGAAGTGGAGCAGCAGGACAGAGAACCAGATGGCAACACAAGCAGCTGTGACAAACACAGGTAATGTAAAGTAATACTATAAAGGTCTACATACTGTGAACCCTCCATATGTGTCATTGGTCTGTATCCATATGTATATGAAGATGTGTAAAGGGCAGGGGACATACAGCAACTATCAGTGAAGGCTGTACATACATTTGTATGTGAGAGCATCTATGTACACATATCAATGTTGGTTGATTGTAGATTGTAGTGCCATGTACAAAGTAGGTTTCACAGTTTATTTATTTATTTATTTATTTGCAGTTGGTTTACCAGGATAGTCCATTGGGCCAAAAAGAACCCGTTTTCAATGGAGTCCTGGGGAGAAAAGCTCCAAAATCAGGCAAAATTAGGTACTTATAAGATTATTACTAAAATTATACAAAGTAAAGATAGAACATTATCGTCAAAATTACAAGCATTCAAAAAACAATACAATACAATGAAGGTAAACATGATTAGATAGTCATGATATATTACAATATAGGGTGGTTTTTCAGTAGGCACATGTAATTTGTTAGGTAAAGTGAGGTAGTCTTATGTTTAAGAGGGGTGAGAGCAAGAGCATTCCCATTGGGATTTTAGATGTGTATGAAGAGATTTTTTGAACATGTGCTGGTTGGAGGTGGTGCGTATGGATGGTGGGAGTGTGTTCCAAAGGCGGGCTAGGTTAAAGGATAGTAGGTGTTTGCCTGGGGATGGGATGGTTTATGAACTTCTAGTAGGTTTTGGTTGTTAGATCTTAAGATTCTGTTGGGTAGGTGCATTTTAAAGACTGAAGACAGGGAGGGACAAAGAGAGGGGCTGAGAATGAGCTTATGAGCTAAAGTCAGTTGTATATAAGTGAGGTGATTGGGTAGTTCAAGCCAGTTTAGTTTTAGGAGAGAGGAACAGTGATGGGTGGATGATCTGTGGCTGTTAGCTTAATTTGGCGATTTTATTATAGCAGGAAGCAAGCTGTTTTTTTGAGAGGTCTGCAGATTAGTTAACAATGGAGCTCCATAGAGGAGGGAGGGGATAAGAAAGGAGGAAGCGAGAGTGATTTTGGAGGAGCTTGTAAGGAACTGATTCTGCCGGTAGAGCATACCTAGTTTTTGATGGGTCTTTTTAATATTCAGTTGTAGATGGGAATTGAAATTGAACCGACTGTCAATTTGTACACCAAGTAACTTGGTTTCAGACACCAGTTCCAAGGGTGTGTTATCTTGGCTTGTGATAGAGAAGGTGTTTGTGTTGAAGTAAGTGGATTTAGAAGGGGTAAATACCATTAGCTTTGTTTTGGAGGCATTGAGGGCTAAGTGATTTATTTTCATCCAATGTTCTGTGATTGAGAAAGCTTCTTGAGTAAGTTTTTGAAGCAGGGAGGAAGAGGTGGCAGAGCAGATAATGGTAGAATCGTCTGCATATTGGATGATGTTAGCGAGTGGAATGGATTTGTGGAAATCATTTATAAATATATTAAACAGAAGGGGACCAAGAATTGATCCTTGGGGAACTCCAGTGGGGGTATTAAGGAAAGAGGAAGTGGCCTTTTTCCATTTAACGGCTTGGTGTCTATTAGATAAATAGCTGGAGAACCAATTTATGGTGGAGGGAGAGAGGTTAAGTTCTGAAAGTTTGGTTAAGAGCAGGCTGTGTGATATAGTCTCGAAGGCCTTAAAGAGGTCAAGTAGTAAGGTAGAGACAGTGTGGCCTGAGTCGCGAGCTCTATTAACAGTCTCAAGGAAGGACAGGAGGGCGGTCATAGTGCTATGGTTTGGCCTAAAACCATGTTGTGTGGGTGTTAGAAGGTTATTATCTAAGAGATGTGGTAAGAGTTGGATTTGGATACATTTTTCTAGAAGTTTGGAAATGGGGGACAGGATGGCAATAGGACGGAAGTTGTTGACATTACAATTGCTGCCTCCTTTATGCAGGGGGATGATGAAAGCTTTCTTCCAGAGTTTGGGCACTGTGCATTCATTGATGGAGCGGTTGATTAGGATGCTAATAGGATAGGCGATTGCTTCTGCAGCTATACTTAGGAAGTAGGAGGGAATGTTATATGGTGCGTTAGTACATGGCTTTAGTTTCTGAAGGAGTTTCTTTATAGTGGAAGTTGGTATAGGTTTTAAAGAGAAAAGAGTAGAGAGGGGGAGAGAGTGTGAGGATGATGAGGGTGATGTGGGGGTTAGAGAAGTGGATGAGGTGGAAGAGGGAAAGTAGGTAGATGAGAATGTGGGGGAAGAGGTAATGAGGGAAGGGATGTTTGTGGTAGAGGGTGGGGTGAATTAGATGTAGAGATGGAGCATGAGAAGGAGGAGGTGAGTTTGCTAATAGATTCGATGAAAAAGGAGTTGAACTGTGTGGCTAAATCTGTGTCAGAGGTATTTGGGTCGGGGTTTGGGGTGTGTGGTTTGCTGGGGTTAAGGAGGGTAGAGATCCCCTTCCAGAATCTTTGAGGATTAGTTTTATTATTGTTTTGGAGTGTATGGAAGTGTTGTTTTCTATCAGAGATTATAAGCTTTTTTACTTTGTTACGTAGGTTTTTATAAGCAATGTGGAGTTCTTGGGTCTTATTTCTCAGATAGAGTCCCCATGCTTTGTTTCTAAGGCACATGGTTGATAGTGTGGTTTTGGTTAGCCAGGGGGCAGAATTAGTTTTTATTATTTTAGTTCTCAGAGGGGCTTGGGAGTCAAGTATATCTAAGAATGTTCGGTTAAAGTGGGCAACTGCATCATCTAATGGTAGTATTCTTAGATTGTTCCAGTTAATTGCTTTTAAAGATTGTAAGAAGGTTGATGGGTTAAAGTTCTTGTCATTGCGGGTGATGTAGTTATGGGTGCGGTAGGAAATGCATGGGAGTCGGTGGGTAAGATAGGCATATGATCACTAAGAGGGTCAGGAAGAATACCACTATCAGAATAATAGTGGGGATGTGACACTAGAATCCAGTCAAGAATGGTGCCAGAAGAGGGGTCTTTTGATGGGTGAGTTATAGAGTTGATTAGCTGTGAAAAGTTATATAGGTTGATATTGAGAGGGTTGGTTGGAGACTGGATGGAGGCCCAGTTGATGTTAACATCACCTAGGATTATGGTTTCGTTGCTGATGTTATTAGAGAGCCATGAGAGGATATTTTCAAGTGTGGAAATATTATCCCCTGGGGGGATATAGAGGGATGCTAGACATATGTGTTTGTGCTTGTTAACCTGTAGGAGAGTGAGAAGTAGTTTGGCGTTATTAAATTTAGGAATAGGTTATGTATGTTTAGCAGTATGTTAGTGTGTGTATACAGTATGGTAGACAAATATGTTGATATACCTGTCTAACATATGGATACGTATGTATGTCAACATATGTATGTGTGTATATATATATATATATATATATATATATATATATATATATATATATATGATATGCATATATGTATACATACATAGAGAGAGAGATGTAGGAATACATAGACAGATGGAGATAGAATATTGTACAAACATATCTATGTAATGCACACATACAGATATAGATATATGTAGATACATATACATAGACAGACTGATCTGACTATCTACAGGTATGACTGTATATGACGACCTGCAACACAGCCTGTCCTATCCCCTCTGTCACTCACATCCCCTCTGTGTCCCCCCCCTCCACATCTATAGCAATATATGTACATCACTATATATATGTGTATATGTATACAGACATATATATATATATATATATATATATATATATATATATATATATATATACACACACATATAGATATATCTATATACATATATATATATATATATATATATATATATATATATATATATAGAGAGAGAGAGAGAGAGAGATGTATATAAATTCTGAGTGAGGCACATGTATACAGATGTATTGCAACAGGTGCTTGGTGACAAAGGCATGGAGTGAACACCAGTGTCAAAACCGGAGTACCATACCACATTCCAGATCACCTACACCAGTAACCACCAGATATGTGACTGGCTGCCCACCACTGCATGTGTCAGGGGTGAACAGGGTCATAAATGTGTACAATAGTGGCCCCAATGATATTCACAGTGGCACACTATCCCTGGAATACCTGCACATGGTATGTGTCAGCGGACATGGTGTGTCAGCTATGGACATGTAGGTCGGTGTACCCCTCCACACCACATAATGGATGCCATGGTATGGACCTCACATGACAGCTACAGATATGGAGAAGGACACAGTGACATGTACAACACTGTGACAATGCACTCAAACACATTACCAATGCACAGTGACTGACAACACCACAGAGTACAAATATACTACCCACATAGAGGTTACCACTCCCGGATTTACATATGTAAGTCACACCCATGACAGATGTCCATCAACCATAGTAACACCTCTCACCATCCACAACCTAAATGTCTGCTGTGTGTCATCCATGCCACTGCAATAGAGTGCACATGTGGAGGTAATAGTTCCTACCCACAGATAAGACATACCCTGCAATAAACCACACAGTGTTAAGAAGCAAGACTCCCCATGAGTACATGTCACACATACCCCTGCTGAATGTTAGTCAGATAGGTAATATGCCATATGAGTCACCCTGTGTTACTGTGTGACAGCAGCAGGTACCATCACACCACATGTGTCACAATGGTCAGGGTAGCAGAACAGTGCGCTGCTGTAGTCCCAGGGGCAATAGCATATTGTATAGTATTGTATTGTAATGTAATGTATTGTGTTGTATTGTATTGGTATGTTGAGGTGCCTCCTTCGTGGAGTGGAACCACTGTTGCTGTGCGCCAGTGTACAGGTACATATCCTGTAGTCAGGCTAGTGTTACATAGCACTTCTATATGTGTGTTTAGCTCCTGTCAGATTTTATGTAGCATGCAACTGGGGATACCATCAGGTCCCATTCATGTTGTGTATTCTGCTGTCCTGAGGGTGGCTCTCACCTGGACATCTGTGATGACAGGGAGGTTACAGTCAGCTGGAATAACTATGTCTTATTTTGGGGGAGAGGGCGGGGTGACACCTGCACTGAACCTGTCTGCCACAATGTTGTCAATATCTGTGGTGTCAGTGAAATATGTGTTGTTGTGTACTAACTATGGGCATAGAGGATGGATCCTGACCAGGTTGCTAACATAACTGAAGAAGGCCTTCTGGTTATCTGTAGTGTCCCTCTTGATTTCCCTCTCAAAGTTGCCCATGGATGTTTGTATGATGGAAAATAGATCCTTACTAGTGCTGCTCAGACATGCCCTCCCTTTATGGAATTATGCTCTGTCTTGCAGTAGCTTCCATCTTCTGTAATACAATCTGTCTATGGCTGGGGTCCACCAGACAGGATGCTGTCCCTTTGTGGAGAGTGTCTTGGTCATATATGGGATTGCATGATCCATGCATTCTCGGAGATGTCTGTAGAAAGCAATTGTGTAGGGGTCAGCATTGTGGGTTGTATCTGCCACTGGCCCAGTGGGCTGAAAGGATACCATGTCACTGTTACAAAGTGTAAAGTTTGTATTTGTAATGTTATGCACTATAGTCGTTTGTGCTGGTGGTGGAGGTGGGATATGTATATCCAGGGCAATCAGTGTGTGGTCAGCTCACAGTAGTTGATGATGTAGGCCATACAGTACCTAGATACAAACCCCAAGAGTGAGGAGGTGCTCTTGACCTGAATCAGTGTTCTGACTGCTGGGGTTTGGTAGTATGTCGTATGGAGTGTGCCAGGTACTGTTGCACAGTTGCTGGCTGAGCACTGATACCTGGCCATCTACATGTGTATCCACCAATAGACAGACAGATGCTACATATGTGAGATATGTTGTATCATAACAGTCGGGTAGCATGTGTAGTATGTGTGCCAAATTCTGCTGACATATATTGCTGATACCAGGTTATTTTCTTTCTCAGGTACATGGCCCACCCGCGGAACCCCACCTACTCCACAGCTGAGGATGAGGAGATACACCAGAGCCTGGTGCGGGATTATGCAATACTCTTTTCCCGCACCAGCCAGAATCAGCAGGAGAGGGCTGCACTGTGGCAAGACCTTGTCCGTCGGGTAAATGACATAGGCACGCATAATAGGACATATGAGCAGGTACGACATCACTGCAGTGATTTAATCAGACATGTCCATCAGCGCAAGGCCGGATATCCACAGGCAACAGGTCACCACAGGTGGTGGGGTGGCTACACATCCCCACTCACCAGACTGGAGGGACTACTCATGAGTGTAGTGGCTCCAGTCTGCCAGCAACAACAACAGCAGCAGACATGCATTATGATGGAGGCTGGAGCCATGCAGCAGCAAGACAGTGAACGTGCAGGTAATATGCCATATGTATAGTTGACTGTTGTGTACACTGGTAGTTAATGCATGTGTGAGGTGTGTCCTTGGTTTGTAGCTGTCACCATAGTATTTAATGTGCAAGTGTGATATCCTCAATATTAGCAGCTGACCTGTGAAAGGCGACTGTTGTACTACTGACCTGTATCATACTCAGTAACAATGGCACAGTTGTGCCCACTGACATTAGTTTCTTCACGTCTGCAGGACCCTCTGGTATAACAGCAATGCAGCCTATCCATGCTGGTGAGTGTGTATTAACAATTCCTGTAATAGTGTTGATTGTAATAGTACTATTTGGCTCACTTAGTAGTGCTCTTTGTATGCATGTAGGTGTGTCTGTGTCTGTGTGTTGATATCACGCATACTGAGTACTGTACAATTGTGTGAAACTGTGTGCATGTGTGCATGTGTGCATGTGTGCACGTGTGCACGTGTGCATGTGTGCACCTGTGCATGTGTGCACGTGTGCACGTGTGCATGTGTGCACCTGTGCATGTGTGCACGTGTGCATGTGTGCACCTGTGCATGTGTGCACCTGTGCATGTGTGCATGTGTGCACCTGTGCACGTGTGCATGTGTGCATGTGTGCACCTGTGCATGTGTGCACCTGTGCATGTGTGCACCTGTGCATGTGTGCATGTGTGCACCTGTGCATGTGTGCACCTGTGCATGTGTGCATGTGTGCATGTGTGCACCTGTGCATGTGTGCATGTGTGAACCTGTGCATGTGTGCATGTGTGCATCACTGGTAATGTGTAGACATTGTAAACTGTGTTTCCTGTTTCCCTCCCACAGGTTCTGTTGCTGCTCTGGTGTCATGTCACCATAGTATTTAATGTGCAAGTGTGATATCCTCAATATTAGCAGCTGACCTGTGAAAGGCGACTGTTGTACTACTGACCTGTATCATACTCAGTAACAATGGCACAGTTGTGCCCACTGACATTAGTTTCTTCACGTCTGCAGGACCCTCTGGTATAACAGCAATGCAGCCTATCCATGCTGGTGAGTGTGTATTAACAATTCCTGTAATAGTGTTGATAGTAATAGTACTATTTGGCTCACTTAGTAGTGCTCTTTGTATGCATGTAGGTGTGTCTGTGTCTGTGTGTTGATATCACGCATACTGAGTACTGTGCAATTGTGTGAAACTGTGTGCATGTGTGCATGTGTGCACGTGTGCATGTGTGCACCTGTGCATGTGTGCATGTGTGCACCTGTGCATGTGTGCACCTGTGCATGTGTGCACCTGTGCATGTGTGCATGTGTGCACCTGTGCATGTGTGCATGTGTGCACCTGTGCATGTGTGCATGTGTGCACCTGTGCATGTGTGCACCTGTGCATGTGTGCATGTGTGCATGTGTGCACCTGTGCATGTGTGCATGTGTGCACCTGTGCATGTGTGCACCTGTGCATGTGTGCACCTGTGCATGTGTGCATGTGTGCATGTGTGCACCTGTGCATGTGTGCATGTGTGCACCTGTGCATGTGTGCACCTGTGCATGTGTGCATGTGTGCATGTGTGCACCTGTGCATGTGTGCATGTGTGAACCTGTGCATGTGTGCATGTGTGCATCACTGGTAATGTGTAGACATTGTAAACTGTGTTTCCTGTTTCCCTCCCACAGGTTCTGTTGCTGCCCTGGTGTCATGTAGCAGGGAACCTGAATCAGGTGCCATGGGTACTGATAATGATGACATCTGTGTAATGGCATAGGAAAGTATGCCAGGGTCCGCCATTGGTCAGCCGATTGACAGTACACAGCTGTCGACCCCATCAATGCGCACAGTTATCCTGCCAATACACCCTTTTTTCACCAATGTCCCTTGGTGATGGACAGCATACAGTGGGCATTGACCAGGGTAATGTGGTATCTGTGGCACATGCCTCCCCACACAGCAGCCATGGGCATGGCCCAGAGATGGTACCACACAGACAGATGTCCAGGGGTTCTCGTGGGAGCATCCGTGGGCGTACTGCCCCTGTCAGACGTGCCCCCAGAGGTCTTACAACCTCAGCTATGTTTCGGGCTGTCATGCAGGCACAGTCACGTATGGAACGGTACACCAGACAGGGTCTGAGGGAGCTGACAGCATGTCGCACAGCCATGACTGACAGTATGCGTGACATTGCGGCTGCCATCCGTGATTTCACCGATGTCATAGACAGACGTTGTGGGGACATATTAGACCGGTTCCACAACTACATGTCCATGAGCCAGGGCGATGGTGGGCGGTTGAGGCGTCGACGTGGCCGTATGCCAGCAACAGCAGCAGCTGGCAGTCGTTGTGGACGACAACAGGGCCGCGGCCGCCCCTGTAGTGCCAGCAGCAGCCCCAGCAATGCTGGGTCTGTGCTGTCATCAGACCGCCCCAGGAGACCACGTGCAAGTGGCTCTGGCCGGGCCCGACAGGGATCTGTGTCCAGTCAATGAACACCTGCTTCTGATGACAGTACCCAGTCTGGGTTGGTACTGGATACGGTCCGTAGCACCCCTGCAAGGCACAGGTACCGTGTCCGTGGCCAGAGACACTGATCTGTATGACCTGGCAGGTACAGTCTGTGGCTGTCCACAAATACCAGTATATGGCAGCCATGAGGTGGAACTGTGTGCATCCATACACACATGCGAATTGACAACACCTAGGGCTACTGCATACACGCACACACTGCATCAACATTGCCCCACCTTCTACTGCTGTCCCTCACCAACACACATGCACATACATGTCAATTGGTGGTATCGGTGGCTGACTCAGGCATACCAAGTTCACACCCTGTGCATATGATGAAACTGTGCCACCTCCTGCAATCTGTAACAACTGTGCAGGTACAGGTTAACATGTTGCTGATGCACAGGGTGACCACATAGATGTGTAGTAATAGTATCATGTTGTTAACAGTACTGTGTGCTGAATTAATTGTGGGTATATCACAGCATGCCTGATGCAGTAAGTGTGTGAATGTCATGTCCTGTTGTCTACACCCATGGTAAGTACCATAGTGTATCATCTGCACATGTTGGCATACTGGTGGTAATGATGTCAACAGAAGGCTACATACATAGGTAGCACAGGGGATAAGGTAATGAATGTAGTAATACACAATGATGGACATGTAAATTGCAAGTGGCATGTTTCCCACACTGGACTCTGCAATACAGATGTTTGAGGATGTTGATATGTGTGCAGTACTACACGACTGGTACAGGACACACAGGAGCACCCTAGCACTGCATGCTCACATCTCATACCATGCTAGACAGCCCCAACACACATAACTAACTGTCACTGGAGGGAGAGTCCCCATATATGTCAGGGATACTGTGGTGGCAGGCCAGGTAGCATACATCCTACTAAGTTTGGAACCACTGAGTGAAGGCTCAGTGTCTGTTATTTGACAAGTGTATTACTGCAGGTATGAGCACATGGGTTTCCATCCAGTTATTGTACATCCTGACAGTACATGGTCTGTACACTTGTGTGCACTGAGACTGGACCCTAGCCATCTGACCCATGTATTTCCATGTACATGTGCATAGTGCCTGCATATTTGCAGTGTTACCTACTGGAACTGGTACAGCTTGTTTGTTGTACAATGGACTACATGCAGCCCTGTTTACTGTAGCTTTGTTTGCATGCATGTTTGCTTGCAATTACCCTGGAATACTGATCACACCTGCAATGTATAGTTATAGAGCTTCTGTGGACTCCTAGTGCCATCTGCATAGCTTACTATATGTATGTCCATGTCCCACTTGACAGGATGTCACTGTTTGTCCTGTTCACATGTACATTGCCTGTGACACAGTGCATATGACTTACCTGGCATGTGTCCACGTGAGCAGTCATATATGCTACTGCTAACTAATCACAGGCACTACACCTTCACATATTCATCTTCTGTTGAACTACCTGCTTCGCTAGGGACGGCCTGCACCTGTCACCCCTGGGCTTTCAGATATTGGCAAAGGCTCTTGCTACCCCCATAGTGCCTATGTTAGGCAAGGCTCAAATGGCAAACCCACCTTCACAGGTATCACAAGGGATAAGAAACTCAGAGTAATGCTACCCAACGCCAGAAGTCTAAACCTCCAGATGCATGCACCCAAAACACTCCTTGGCATGGAGAACATCGATATCTGTGCAGTAACAGATGCCTGGTTCAGGGCTACTGAGAGCACACCAGCACTACCAGGTTTAACCTGGTTGATTTCTTTGAAACAGTCACCAAGGCCATTGATGAGGGGAAGGTGGTTCACACAGCCTACCTGGACCTTGCAAAAGCCTTCACAACAATACCCCACTTGGACATTCTAGAGAAGCTCACCAGCTTAAATATAAGCCCCTATGTCACTAGATGGATTGCACAGTGGCTAAAAGGACAGAACCCACATGGTTAGAATTGCTGGAGCCATGCCAGACTCCAAACCAGTTACGAGTTGTGTCCCACAAGGCTCAGTCCTGGGACCTCTCTTGTTTGGTATATATTTATTGGAGGTACAGGCCAACACGGACGGACTGTGGCTGACCAAATATGCAGATGACTGCGAACTGGCCACCATAATCGACTCTCCAGCCGACACAAGCATCTTCCAAAGGGGCATCATAGAAACAGACAACTTGTGCCAGAGCCATGGCCTTCAGCTGAACAGTGTTTAGAAAGAGGAATGTGCATCCTGTAGTCTGTTCACCTAGTTGCCAAAAGGGACATTGTCCTCACACACACTAACCCCCCTCAGCCAAAAACACAGACTTGCCAATTGCAGGATTCAAACCCCTATCTGACTATGTTATGACACTCGAGACTGACACATTAGCAGAGTGTGCTATTCACATTACTGAGAGGTTTCACTTCTCTTGCTGTACTTATAGGGTGCTGACATCATCAGTGTTTAGAAAGGGAAATGTGCATCCTGTAGTCTGTTCTCCTAGTTGCCAAAAGGGACATTTCCCTTACACACACTAACTCCCCTCAGACAAACACACACACTTGCAAGATTCAAACCCCTACCTAATTATATTATGACTCTTGAGACGGACGCATTAGCAGAGCGCGCTATTCGCATTACTGGAAGGCTTTCCTTCTCTTGCTGTACTTATAGGGTGCTGACATCATCAGTGTTTAGAAAGGGAAATGTGCATCCTGTAGTCTGTTCACCTAGTTGCCAAAAGGGACGTTGTCCTCACACACACTAACCCCCCTCAGCCAAAAACACACACTTGCCATTTGCAGGATTCAAACCCCTATCTGACTATGTTATGACACTCGAGATGGACACATTAGCAGAGTGTGCTATTCGCATTACTGGGAGGTTTTCCTTCTCTTGCTGTACTTATAGGGTGCTAACATCATCAGTGTTTAGAAAGGGGAATGCGCATTCTGTAGTCTGTTCTCCTTGTTGCCAAAAGGAACATTTCCCTCACACACACTAACCCCCCTCAGACAAACACACACACTTGCCATTTGCAGGATTTAAACCCCTACCTAACTATGTTATGACACTTGAGACGGACGCATTAGCAGAGCACGCTATTCGCATTAGTGGGAGGTTTCCCTTCTCCTGCTATACTTATAGAGTGCTGACATCATCGGTGTTTAGAAAGGGGAATGTGCATCCTGTAGTGTGTTTTCCTAGTTGCCAAAAGGGACATTTCTCTCCCACAGACTTACACACACAACAACCCCACTCACTGGCACACACTGAGCATTTGCAGGATTCAAACCCCTACCTAACTATGTTATGACACTTGTGACGGAAGCATTTGCAGAGCGCCCTATTCGCATTACTGGGAAGTTTCTTTTCTCCTGCTGTACTTATAGGGTGCTGACATCATCGGTGTTTAGAAAGGGGAATGTGCATCCTGTGGGGAGGCAGACACCAAGCACACTCTGGCTTAGCTGTCATTCCGTAGGGCAAACAGCCTAGTGTTGACCTCTACACCCATATGTTTAATTGTCAAATGCACATTATTTGTTGCTGGTAGACTGTTTGCACATCTTTATTGCCATAGCAATCCCTGTTTGTATGAACAACTTGTGCATCTGTGGAAGATGTTTGCATATGGGAGGGATCCACTATATCACGTATGTCTCTGTAGTCATTTAACTGTGTGCACTGGGCAGACTGCTGTAATGTGGTTGGTTCCTGGAATAACACATAAAAATACCAGATATGTGTGTCCAATTGCTAAACTGAGATTTGGCCTAAGTGTGTGAGCATGCCCAGCTCAGCCTTCCCATGGCATGTTGTCTGACATATGTCTCATTTATCAAAGTGTGTGAGCATGCCCAGTGTGAGCATTCCATATGTTGGACTCTGCAGCCCACCACCTTTGTGGATGAGTGTGAACTTCAACAAATATCACCCGTTTATGGTTGTGTGTTGTGTGTCATGTTGTGTAGTTACTGTACAACTGCTTTGTGTGTGAACACAACAGGATTATACTGTGCCTGCAGTGTTTGCATGGGATACTTTGCATACAGTTGTCAACATCCTTTCACACTGACCTAACACTGTAGTACTGTATAGTGTACTGGTAGTACTTTGACTGTGGTGGACAGTATCCTGGGCTTTAGTGCTATCACTGCTTTACATTTTGATAGTGAGCACAACAGCCTGGTTAGGGGCCAGTTGTGTACATCTGACCATGTTGCATTCTGTTCAGATATGAACTACTTAAACCAGGCTTGTCCAACATTGGTAGTGTATTCCACAACATAGGTGTACATTTGCAAACACTAGCAATGTGCCCTAGTCCATGTCTAATGCTAGTTGGAGAGTGTGTTTGTCCTTCAACACACATTGTAAGTGGAGTTTGCCATGACATATGTCATGGTTAGTATACTGTGCCTCTGTCTACCTGTGACATGACAGTGATACCCAGGATAAAGCTACCATCTCCCATCCACTCATCAAGATTCCTATTGAGGAAGATTGATAAGTGACTCTATGGGTAGCCTGTACTGGGGGTTCACTCATGGGTGGGGGTGGCTTCTGTGTTATGGATCATGCAGTACAGCTTGTCCTATGTAAGTCAGTGCTGGGGTTCAGGTCTCTCATGTGCATAGCTCACTGCCATTCAGATTGTACAAGGTGCAGCATGTTTATTAATTCCAGCTTGGACATGGCTTTATACATCAGGCACAGCTTGCCTCTGGGTGGGCAGTATGGCAGTGTGTGTAGCTGCAGTTTGTTTACTCAGGCAACACATGGCATCTGTTCATGCTCTTTGATACTCCTGGTGAGGTACTGTTGGGGACTTTACGGTTGATGGAGATGTCTGCTGAGGTACATCCCACAGGGGCTATTGTAGTCAATTGTACCGCTGATGAAGGATGACTGCAGAGCCACAATGACCTCCCCTTATCTAGATCTGACAACCTTCATGATTAGGTGGGTATATGGTATGTTTCTGTAAACACTACAGCACATGTTTGCCCAATGCAGGATATCTATCACCTTGTGTCCCCAGGTCTCTCATTACATGTTAACTACATAATGGGTTAACACCTATGTGGTAATTGGTGGGCACTTACTGTATATCCACGGGGATTGACTATACACATTTCTGCAATTAGCTTGCTGACATGGCTATGGCACCAGTTGTCTGTTTCTATGTGGCCCTTTTGTGGGATGCTTGTGTCAGCTGGTGGATCATATGTGGTGAGCAGTTTGTAGTCCTCTGCAAACATGTTCGGACACAGTCCTTCCATGTTTGCCTGTACCTATGGGACATATATACCAGACAAGGGAGATCCCAGGACCAAGCCTTGTGGGATGCCAGTTATATCTGGTTTGTAGTCTGACATGGCTGCAGCATGTCTGACCATGTCTGTTCTGTCCTTGGTCTGGTTTGCAACCCCTCTACTGACATAGGGGTTTATATTTAAGCTGGTGAGCTTATCTATAATGAACACGTAGGGTATTGTATAGAATCCTTTGCAAGGTCCAGCTATGCTGTGTGGACCACATTGCCCTCATCAATGACCTTAATGACTGTTTCAATTGAGTCAAACATGTTTAGGGGCAGGATCTGCACTTAAGAAAGCCACACTGGGTAGGGTCCGGTGTCAGTAGGTCCCCAATATATTTATGTCTGTGGTACATGCTGATCCTTTCCATAGCTGTGCAGACCGAGCTTCTCAGGATTCTGGGGTAGTAGTTTTCAGTATCCATTCAGGCAACACCTTTGTTGAGAAGGACTACTGTTGTTGTACACTGCTCTTTGGGTACATATTCTGTGGTAAGGCTGACATTGAGCAGTAGTGTGGTTTGGCATTCCATTCATCTTGGAGTCCATGTTGCACTAAGCCCAGGACACCATCTCATACCATTGCTGCTATGTGTTTTGCTTTGTAGATGTTGGCTGTTACCTCAGCATCTGCAATGTCAGGGGGCCAGCAGTCTGCTGGGATAGATATTCTGCATTCGGGGGGGGGGGTTGCACTGCACCTGTCAGGATGTATGTTGGCAATATGTGTGTGTGTTTGTGATATTTGTGTGATTCAGAGCATATCTGTGAATTCCCAACATGGTTCCTACCATCAGTTGTGAAAGCCTTGGGATTATCCTTAGTGTCCTGTACAATTTGTATCTTCATAGGTTCATAGGTTCATAGGTTCATACTAGGCTATCCACCCTAGGGCATTTGTTAGCGTAGCCAGAGTGTGTGTGGCTTTTGCCACCCCTTGCTATGTGAATATTATGGCCATTTATGATTTGCTTTGCTGTGCCTCTGTCTGGACATGACACAGTGAAGACCCCCGTGTAACTCTACAATCATCCATCCACTTGGCAAGATTCCTGTTGAAGAGTGTCAGTGAGGGGCTCTGCCTAACATGGAGTGGGATTCTGGTCCAGAGTGTGGGGAGCCTCTGGATTATGTATCTGTCCCACCAGCACATCCTATTTCATTATTTGTTGAGGTTGACATCTCTCACTTTCACAGCTCCGATGGATTTGAGTTTTCTGGGGTGGAGCATGTCCATTACTCCTGTGTTGGGCATGGCCTTCTACAACAGGCATGCAATGCCTCTGTGTAGGCAGTATGTGACTGCATTCAGCTGGGGTGTCTACAGCCAGGCAGCATATGACATATATTTGAGACCCTTTATCCTCTTGGTGAGGTACCTTTGAGGTCTTTCTAACTGCTGCAGGTGTCAGGTAAGGCACATCCCATATGAGGCATTGTACTAGATTATGGGTGTGATTAGAGAACAGTATAGGGGCACAATGACCTCTGTTGACGTAGATGTGAATCCTTTCCTGATACGGTGTCAAATGTAGACAGTCTTCTTAGCCACATTGGCAATGTGGGTGTCACATAACAGGTTACTGTCCACTTGTGTCCCTAGGTCCCTGGTTACTCCTTCCATACATAATGGTTTACCACCTATGTGGTAATTTGTGGTACCTTGTTTGGTATTTGGTGGGACATTCATACTGACCAGTGTCTTCATGACGGCTGGGTGGGGTTCCTGTGTGTGAGAGTGTGGTCTGTAGCATGCTACAGACTGTACAGCAGTCTTGCCTACAGTTAGTTGCACATGGGCGGACTCCAATGCCTTGTGCATTGTCAGTTACCTGGACGTATGGGTGTCTGTGCTGAATATGGATACTCACCTTCCTTTTATGTTTTGTTCCAGGTTTTGGGGCCATGACACATGATACGTGGTATAACCTGGTAGTGCTGGTGTGCAGTCAGGAGGCTTGCAGCAGGTTTCTGTCACTGCACAGACATCGATGTTCTCCATACTGGGGATGGCCTTGGGAGCATGCATATTGGGGTTTACACATCTGGCATTGGTCAGCATTACCCTTATGTTTCTTTCCACTTATGTTTTCTAGAGTGGTGGGTCAGTCTTTTCAGCCTTGCCTACAAAAGGCTCTATGGAGGTGGCAAAGGCCTTATCCAATATCCAGACGCCCAGGGTTAACAGGTGCAAGCCATCCCAAGAACAGCTGCGTGGCTTGTCAAGCATGACATCCCAAGCAGACAGACATTGGATCCCCTTGGAATGACACCAGTAAGTGTGCCACTTGCTATGACTGATCATTCCGTGTTTGTACTGTGGCATTATTCTTGGTAAGGGTAGGATGCTGCAAACAGTGAGTGTCATACCGGCCTGGACTACATAATCAGAGAGCTCATCTATGTCTCTTTTCATGTAGTCTAGGAGGTACATCTCAGGTCATTCACACCAGCATGGACTATGACTGCATCATATTTCTACTTGCTTTGGAGTGACCTGCATACTTCTGTTATGTGGCGTATTGTGGCAGCCTACAGGCAGCTTACTGTACCCTTTCCCTTGTTCAGTCTGGTGTGCGGGACAGCAGTGTGTCTGACTATGGAGTCACCTATTACAACTGTATCAGGCATGTTGTTTCTCCTTCTGGCCTGTGACTGTTTGGCACACCAGCTTTGTGTACTATGTGTTGCATGTGCTATGTTTGGAGGTTGTTTGATTGGGTGTCTGCTTTAGAGGCCTCTGTTGGTGTGCTGTGTTTGTAATTTGTGCCTCCGGGAATGTTTTTCTGTGTTTATGTGTTTGGTTTGCAGTTGTGATAGGTCTATGTGGGACTGTGTTTGTGGTGTGTGTGGTTACCTTCTCCTCCTGACTAGTTTTGGGAGTACTGAGTTGAGGGAGCTCAGCCTCCAGTTTGGATAGATGGTTGCATCTCTCACATATATTTGTATTTCTTGGGTGGAGTTGGGGGTTGTCTGTGTATTTGGGGCAGGTGTAACATTGCCTCAGGATTCACAGATTCAACTTGTTGTGGCTGGCCTTAGTGGATTGTATGTGTGGACAGATTTTATTGCCATACTACTGATCAGTGATTACTTCCTTGTTTATGTTTGCTCTATCATGTAGTAGCTTCCTCATTCTCTTGCATGGTTTGGTTATGGCTGGTGTCCACCATGCCAGATTCCTGCGTGTATGGCATTGTGTCTTGTTTTAATTTAGGATTGCATAATCCAAGCATTCCTGGCAGTGTTCAGGGAATGGCTGTATTACAGGTTCTGAGGTGTGGCCCATATTTTGCACCTGCACAGGACCTTTAATGGATTCCACATCAGTTTGGAGGAGTGCAAATATTGCTTAACACATGTTTTCCACTGTGGTTTTCTGGCCAGGGACTGTGGTCAGGATTTGTATATCCAGTGTGATTACTCTATGGCCTGGTTTTACCAGTGAGCAATACACTTCTCATCTTGCCATCCAGTACCCATGTTGCTGATTATCACATCCAGTATGCTTACCCCTCTTGTGGGAGTGGTACGTTGTTCCTGGGCCTTTTGGTTTATGGATTCTATGAACTTTTGTCCTACACTGTTGGAGCTAGTATAATGCTCCCAGTCTATGTCTGGGTATTTTCAGTCACCCAATATAATGTGGTTTGGAGGACTTGATATATTCAAGTATTCCAGCATAGGCCAAGTGCAGTTCCTGGTGTTGGGACAGTAGTCTGTAGCAGGCTATAAACTGGGGGGCAGTTTTAGCCACTGTTACTTGACCATGGCTAGTCCATGCTGCTTTTTGTTGTGGTACCAACATGGGGGTGTGGTTATCCTTGACAATTCTTGCTAGTCACCCTCCTTTTGTAGCTTGTTCCATGTTTTGAGGCTGTACAGCACAGTATGAGGTGTAACCTGGTAGTGTTAGGGTGCTGTTGTGACCCTTGACTCAGTTTTCTGTTACAGCACAGATATCAACATTCTCCATACTGGGTGAGTTTAGACTGCATGCATCTTGCTGTTTCGACTTATCCCTTATCTTATTCTTATCCCTTCTGATACCTATGGAGATAGGTTTGTGTTTTGAGCCTTACCTATTCAGGGCACACTGTGGGTAACAACAGCCTTTGCCAGTATCCATACGGCCTGCACTGATAGGTGTACACCAGTCCTAGCAGGTGGTGCATCATGTCATGCTCAGCATGTCATCCCAGACTGGCACACATTGGATCCCCTTTGACTAACTGCGATACTTCAGTCAATTATTGCACTTGATCATCTCATTGTCATGTTGTGGCATGATGCTTGGTGAGGGTAGGATGTTAGTCAGGGTCCTCAGGTGTGCATATAGTACATGGTGTTACATTACTTAACACATAGCATTCATGCCTCAGATGGTGCTGCAGGGCTGCCTCTGTCGGATGAGCATATTACACTTCCCTGTACATGTTTGAGAGCAGGTTGTGTCATGTTAGGCATCCCTGTTACTATATGAGTGAGTAAGAGAGGGGTATCATTCCCAGGGTTTCTACTGAGCCAGTGTATGTGCTATGCGTTGCCTCTTTGCCAAGGCCAGGGCATACTGGGCACGCCTCCTTCTGCCTACTGGGGCAGGCTCAGGTTGTTCCTCCTCCGAGTCACGCTCTGCCTGTGATGGCCTTGGCAATGGTGGGGGGCTGTTTGGCCCGGCCCTATGCTGGTCCTGCTGCAGCTGTTTTCACAAGATCATATTATGTAGCATAGCACATACCATGACAATTTGGGTACATGTAGTTGGTGTGTACTGCAAGGCTCCACCAGATGTGTCCAGACACTGGAACCGTGACTTGAGCAGCCCAAACACACACTCTATTACATTACGTGTTTGTGCGTGTGCCTCATTATGGCGTTCCTGTTCAGGTGTGTGTGCGTTTCTGATGGGTGTCATCAGCCACGGCTCCAGTGCATAACCTGCATCCCCCACTAGGTGTCCATGCGGGATGTCCCCATTGGCAAATGTCTGGTACAGCTGCGTCAAATGCCAGATGTGGGAATCATGGTAGCTCCCAGGACAGCCAGCACACACATTCATTATTATGCCCTGGGCATCACACACGACCTGGCAGTTGATGGAGGGGAAGCCCTTGCGGTTGATGTATGCCCTACCCCGTTCACCAGCTGGTGCTTTGATGCATATGTGCGTGCAGTCTATTGCACCCACTACCTCAGGGTATTCCGCTATTTGCTGGAAGAGACGCATATTGCTGGCCAATACCTCACGGGCATTGGTGAAATATACATGATCACCGACATGTGCTGACATGGCATCCAGGAACTGGTGCAGTACCCTGGAGGCTGATGCCTGTGATATCCCCATCATATCACCAGTTGGTCTCTGGAAGGTACCTGTTGCTAGTATTCTTAGGCCAACACATACCTTGGTTTCCACTGGGATGGGTTCCCCTCTGTTGGTTCTGTGTGTGAGGCGTGGCCTGCACAGCTCCACTATTTGCTGCAGGAGGTCTCTGTCCACTCTATAGCTCTACTATCTCCAGCTCATGTAACCCGTGGTAGGTGACCCTGGGCCTGTACACTCTTCTCCGTCTCCTCACTGTGGGTTGTCTGGCACCATCTGCATTGTCACCACCCTCAGCAAGTCGCCTATGTCTCATTATGACAGCTATGGCAGCCCCTAACATTTCTGCTCTGTGTTCAGCTTTTCAGTTTTCACTTCTGATAACTTAACTCCTGTCTTGCAGTGTCTCTTGAGAGAAACATCCTGCACTGCTGTTTGCAGAGTTTTAAGTGCTGGGCTGGACTACTATTCTGCCTGTGTAATTGCCTGCATCTAATTGTTTTCACCTGCTAGCTCCAGCAGTATTCCCTGCTAGCTTCCTACTAAATCTGTTGCTTCCTTTTTCCTTTCTGTTTCCTCAGGGTGGAGCCGTGTGTAAACCAGCAGAAACACGCTCACAGTGGCTTACACGCGCGCACACATACTTACACAGTTCAGAATCTGCTTATTCAGATTAAAACGCGTGCACGCCCGCGCAAACAGTGTTAAACATCTCCCAACACGCTCCCACATGCTCAGTCTGCCTTACACGTGCGCACACTGCCTTACTCGCGCTTCATGGCGCGCACACGTGTGCATACACATCCAGCAAGAAACTTTGGTGTAGGCAACAGTGTACACCTTCCATTTCTTGACTTTCTCATGCTTAGTTAGTGGTACACCTCTTTCCATGATATCTGTCTGACATCTGTCATGTAACTCTGACCTCCAATGAACTGCATTTCTTTCTACCATTCCCCCCTGTGATGTCACCTATCTCCTACTCTGTTCCTCCCCCTTCTGTAACTCTTACACTACTCAGACTGTGCTCATTTGCTATGTGACAGTGGAATTCAGTATCCTTACACTCATTTGCATCAGATTGCCTACTAATGCTTAGTTACATGTCTTAGACTCAGCTTCCCCCCTTAGCAACCACTACACGGTGGCCATGTTGGTTTTGGTGTGCTGGTCCCTGCATTGACATTCCATGTATTGCATAAAACCTACATTTGTAGGTTTAAAACCTTCGTTTTTATGTTTTATACAGCGCAGCCCATTTGCGCGGGGCTGCGCTGGGTTTAAACATCTTATTTTTAATATATTTGCATCAGGTTACTTTGCCAATGGCCACATATTTGGCCATTGGCATGCTGCCTGTCACATATGCACCCTTTATTTGGAGCTGACATGGCTCCATTGCAGTTTTTGCAGAAACGTACTCAGTTGTCAACTGAGTACATTTCTGCAGCTAAAACGGCTCTTACACGGGCTGTTCTGGGCTTCCTGGATCGCTAATCATCCTCATTTGCATGCTATTTGGCTGCAAGTGAGGTGATTAGCTTATCCACTCCCACTCCGTGTAAGAGCCATTTTAGCTTGTCTCTTACACGGACTTTGGGCTGTTCCTGGATCGCGAAGGCTGCATGGAGTCTTACACTACTCTTAGACTCCGTGCAAGCCTTCGTGAATCCGGCCCAAGGTCTTTGCAAAGGTGCTGAAGAACTCAGTAGAAAGGTAAGCAGAAGACTGGGACAAAACTGGTACTAAATGGAATTACTACATGTACCATAGGTGGTGTTTGGGGAGGTAGCTTATCAGAAGTATTAGTGGCTAATTAAGGGAATGAGCTGGAAAGAGTGTCAAGCATTTTGAGAACCTGTTGGAGTCTGCAAATGCTGAGTTTTTTTTTTTCAGACAGATTAGATTTAATTAAACAGTGGGGAACTGTTGATGTATGCAGCAGTGGTACGTAAGGTAAAGCAATTAAAAAAAACACTATGAATAAAAATCAGTTGGAGGTGAGGAGCATAAATGGAGTCTACTTTAGATTGACAAAAAGTCAAATGTTGAACGCTCACATGAGCGTAAAAGCAGGAACTCGATATTTATTTTTTGGATTGCAGTACAGTGAGGATCGGAATATTTGCCCTTTCCTCACTGTAGTATGATCTCGGAGTTGGAATCTATGTTTAGTGGGGGAAGTGGGGGGCACATCCCCCCACAATAGCGATTTCGAATTTCTAGATTTACACTCATGTGAGCGTTTGACATTTTGATTTTTTTGTCTATATAATATAGACCCGCATGAATGTGCAGTGATCATTTACAGTTTGAAAAGGTAAAATTGTTATGATTTATTAAAATTTAGAGGAAAGGGAAACTATGTGAGAGACAGCTAAACTAAGGAAAATCTGGATTACAGAAGGTGATTTATGGAATAGGGGATAAGGTGTGGGAGGAAACATGGCAGGTAGTGCAGAAGCTTAAAGGAGCAGGCCCAGTATACAACATGTAGTTATGAATGTGACACTGCTGTTATAGGGCACCCAGGAAGATAAAGGAAGAAGGGTGGTGGGAAGAGGCAATGCACTAGAAATCTGATGAAGAGGGACTTGACACTCACTGCATATGGTGGTATTATGATAAGGTTCAGAAATTATGGATGGAGATGAAACAGTTATGATCTGAGATATAGAGGAAGGACACTGACAGAAGCTGAGGTTTGTGTCTGCAGGGGCTAAAACAGGGAAACATAAGGGAGTATGGTGAAGAGGGTAGAACTGCAGTTAGTGATAGGTGGAATGAAAAAAGGATAATTGCAAAAAGATAAATGTGAATGAAGCTTAAGGATCTCCACAAGGAATAGGTTCTGGTATAGGTGAGGATAAGGACGACAGCAATGAGAAGGAAAATAGGATATTGAATTAAGGGAGAGGCGAAGAACACTGAGAGCGTGTAGTCATGTGAATATTCAGGGATGTCTACACTAGGACGATCATGTGAATCCTACGTGGTGACCCATCACAACCAAAAATGAGTCAGAAGGAAGACAAAATTGGGTAGGAAAGTCCAGGGGAAGCAAGTGACCTGGATGTTTGTATAATAAGGCTAGGTATAAGAACATATATGGCAGTTGCAATGAGCAAGAAAAGACAGGACAGCAGGTAAGCACTATTTGGGAATACCAAGATCCAGTGTTGTCCACTAGCATCTGAAGTGTTACTATGGTCAGCTAATGGGGTGAGACGTTAAGTGGCAAAGTGAGAGGAAATCAGTAGAGCTAACAAGTGACCAGAAAAAAGGCAGCAATTCACATAAAGTGTAAGGAAGAGCAAAGACTAGAAGGGGACATCTGAAATATTCTAAGTGAGGAGGAGTAATAGGTTTGATATTAGCTGATGTTTTGGGTAGAACAAATAGAAATCAGACCACTCACAAGATAACTTTTCTACCTTAAAACTGTTTGGGCAGGGTTGGTAAATCTTCACAATTATTAACTTAATCAGCTGATTCAAATACAAGGCAACAGAAGTACATTTTCCTCTCTAGCTCTGGTATCATGGTTTTTATCTTCACCTGCATGTATATACCATTGCTATTTGCCACTACTTTTACATTTCATGGTATTTCATTTAGGTTCATCATATACCTTTTAGGAGTAATGCACTTTCACACTTTTGTCAACTTTACTCAAAGACTACAGCACTACAGAGTTAAAACTGAAAAAAAGTAAGTATATCAGAAAATGAGGTGCTACAAATGTCTTAAAGGAGTGTTATCAAATGGAAGATCATACTTTCTTTTGGACAAAGGTTGACAGGTTTGGCTATAATATATACCCATGATATCAGATGATTCATAAAGTGACCATTTCCAGTTTTCTACAACAAAGTTCACTATTTTGCCCCTACAGCATTGGTACCCTCCCTTTCATTACATAGCCTTTGAATGTGTCATTTACATAAATCTTACCCTACAAGTAAAGTGTAAAAGCAGAGTCCATTAATGTTAAAGAACTGTCCAGTGAATCTGTGTGAGGGAGTGGCTGATTCTGCCTCTGTGCTGATTCATAGGTTCATAGGTTCATAGGTTCGTACTAGGCTATCTGCCCTAGGGCATTTATAAGCCTAGCCAGAGTGTATGTGGCTTACACCACCTCTTAGGATGAGAATACTACGCCCTTTTAGGGTTTAGTTTACTATGCCTCTGTCTAGTAGTGACAAAGAGCTGACCCCCGGGGTAAACCTACGATCTCCCATCCACTCGTCGAGATTTCTCTTGAATAGAGTCAGTGAGGGGCTCTGCCTAACATGGACTGGGATTCTGTTCCAGAGTGTAGGGAGCCTCTGGGTTATGAATCTGTCCCTCCAGCACGTTCTATTTATTTCTGTGTTGAGGTTTAAGTCACTTGTTCTCGTGGCTCTGATGGATTTGGATTTTTTGAGGTGGAGCATGTCCATTAATTCAGGATTGGACATGGCCTTGTACGTCAGGCACAGATCACCTCTGAGTAGGCGGTATGCGACTGAATAGAGCTGGAGTTTTTCAGTCGGGCAGCATATGACATATGTTTAAGACCCTTTATCCTCTTGGTGAGGAACTTTTGGGGTCTTTCCAACTGCTGCAGGTGTCGGGTGAGATACATCCCAAATGGGGCATTGTACTCAATCATTGGCCTGATAAGAGAAGAGTACAGGGGCACAATGACCTCTCTTGATCTAGATGTGAAACCCTTCATGATAAGGTGGGCAATATAGAAGGTCTTCCTAACCACTTCGGCAATGTGAGTGTCAAATGAGAGGTTACTGTCAACCTGGGTCCCTAGGTCCCTGATTACCTCTTCCGTACTTAATGGATTACCGCCTATGTGGTAATTTGTCGGTACCTTGTTTTTCCCAAAGGGTATGACTATACATTTTTTTGGCGTTTAGCTTAAGGCCATGGCTCTGGCACCAATTATCCGTTTCTATGAGGCCTCTCTGAAGGATGTTTGTGTCCGCTGGAGTATCAATTATGGCGCCTAGTTTGCAGTCATCTGCGAACTTTGTCAGCCACAATCCTCCTATGTTTGCCTGTACCTTGGAAAAATAAATGCTGAACAAGAGGGGTCCCAGGACTGAGCCCTGTGGGACACCGCTTGTGACTGGCTTAGAGTCTGACATAGCTCCAGCAACTCTGACCCTGTGGGTTCTGTCCTTGAGCCAGTTTGCAACCCATCTTGTGACATATGGGTTTACATTTAAGCTGGTGAGTTTGTCTATGATGCCCGAGTGGGGTATTGTGTCAAAGGCTTTTGCAAGGTCAAGGTAGGCTGTGTGAACTGCCTTACCCTCATCAATGGCCTTAGTGACTGTTTCAAAAAAGTCGACCAAGTTCAGAAGGCAGGATCCGCCCTTGACAAAGCCAAATTGGGTAGGATCCAATGTCTGTAGGTCCCCAATGTCTTTGCTTATGAGTTCCATAATGATCCTCTCCATAGCTTTGCAGACCAGGCTCGTCAGGCTTATGGGGCGGTAATTTCCAGGGTCCGTAGAAGCACCGCCTTTGTGAAGTGGGACCACTGTTGCCGTACGCCACTCTTTGGGTACGTATCCTGTGGTAAGGCTAAGATTAAACAGCACCCTTATGTGTGGGTTTAGTTCCTCTTGGAGTTCATGTAGCACACAGCCCGGGACACCATCCCGTCCCATTGATGCTGTGTTTTTAGCTTTAGAGAGGGCGGCTCTCACCTGGACATCTGAGATGTTAGGGAGGCTACACTCTGCTGAGATAGTTATTTCTCCTTTGTGCCGCACGGGAAGGAGAAATTTGCACTGAACCTGTCTGCCAGAATGTTGGCAATGTCAGTGGGTTCAGTGTATTTTGTGTCATTTTGGACTAACTCTGAGCATATCTGGGAGTTTCCACCCAGGTTTCTAACATAGCTAAAGAAGGCCTTGTGATTGTCTTTTGTGTCATTTGCGATTTTTCTCTCAAAGTTGGCCTTGGATGATTTTATGAGTGATCGTAGTTTTTTGCTAGTACTGATCAGAGATGCCTTTCCTTTTAGGGATTTTGCTCTGTCATGTAGTAGCTTCCTCCTTCTGTTGTAAAGTTTGTTTATGGCTGGGGTCCACCAGACCGGTCGCCTGCCTTTCGGGGAATGGGTCTTGGTTTTATTTGGGATTGCATGATCCATGCATTCTTGAAGGTGCCCATAGAAGGCATTAGCAAGGGATTCAGCAGTGTGGGTTGTGGTTTCCACTGGCCCAGGGGCCTTGAACGATACCACTTCAGTCTTAAGAAGTGTGAAGTTTGCTTTTGAGAAGTTCTTCACTGTGGTCTTTTGTGCAGGGGGTGGGGGCGGGATGTGGATTTCCAGTGAGATTAATTTATGGTCTGATCTTACCAAAGAGGGATGTACTTCTGCTGTGGAGCATTTTGTCCCCATGTTTGTGATGATCAGGTATAGTATATCGTCTCCTCTTGTGGGAATGGTGACTAGTTGTTCCATTGCATTTGAGTTTATGAATTCTAAGAACCTTTGGGCTAGAGTGTTGGGGCTTGAGTAATGTTCCCAGTCTATGTTTGGGTAGTTGAAGTCTCCCAAAATTATGGTATTTGGAGAGACATTCATACTCTCCAGTGTCTTTAGGAAGGCTGTGTGGGGTTCCTGAGTTTGAGAGGGTGGTCTGTAGCATGCTACAAACTGTAAGGCAGTTTTGCCTATGGTTAGTTGCACCTGGATAGTCTCTGATACTTCGTGCGTTGCCACTAACCTGGAGGTGTGGGTATCTTTGATGAAAATGGATACTCCCCCTCCTTTTGTGGTTCTGTCCAAGTTTTGGGGCCGGAAAGCATGATATGAGGTAAAACCTGATAGTGCTGGGGTGCTCTCAGGAGCCTTGAACCAGGTTTCAGTCACTGCACAGACATCGATGTTCTCCATACTGAGAAGGGCTTCGAGGGCGTGCATCTTGAGGTTTAGACTTCTGGCATTGAGCAGCATTACCCTTAGTTTTTTTCCACTTGTGTTTTCTAGGGAGGTAGGTTTGTCATTTTAGCCTTGCCTAAAAAAGGCACTATGGGGGTGGCAAGAGCCTTGGCCAATATCCGGAAGCCCAGGGGTGACAGGTGCAAACCATCCCTTGTGAAGCAGCGTGGCTTGTCAAGCATGTCATCCCAAGCAGACAGACACTGGATCCCCTTAGAATGACACCAGTAATTAAGCCAATTGTTAAAACTGATCATTTTGTCTTTGTACTGTGGCATCATTCTTGGTGAGGGTAAGATGCTGCTCAGGGTCAGGGTCATACCGGCCTGGGCTACATAATCAGAGAGCTCCTCTATGTCTCTTTTCATGTAGTCCAGGGAGGTACGTCTCAGGTCGTTTACACCTGCATGTATAATGACTGAGTCATATTTGTACTTGCTGTGGAGTGACCTGAGTGCTTGTGTTATGTGGCGGATTCTAGCTCCCGACAGGCAGCTTACTGTGACCCTCTCCTTGTTCAGTCTGGTGAGCGGGACGTCAGTGTGCCTGACTATGGAGTCACCTATTACAAGTATGTCTGGCATGTTGTTTGGCCTTAAGGGCTGTGACTGTTTAGCACACTGACTTTGTGAACTATGTGTTGCATTTGCTATGTCTTGAGGTGGTGGTTGCTTGGGTGTCTGCTTTGGAGGCCTCTGTTGTTTTGGTAGATTTTTAATCAGCGCCTCCGAGTATGTTTTTGTGTGTTTATGTGCTTGGTTTGCAGTTGTGATAGTTCTATGTGAGACTGGGTTTGTGGTGTGCATGGTTACCTTCTCCTCCTGACTGGTCTTGCCAGTACTGAATTGAGAGAGCTCAGCCTCCAGTTTGGCTATATAGTTGCATCTCTCGCATATATTTGTATTTGTTGGGAGGAGGAGAGGGTTGTCTGTGTACATGAGGCAATTGTAACATTGCCTCAAGATTCCCAGATTCACCAGCTGAACAGGAGAGGATGCTAGCAACTGACCCTTCGACATGCTAGAAATAGTGAAAAAGATTGCTGTGTAACTGAGTCAGAAAGGACCTATAGGGAAATGGATACTCAACAGAATTTAGGTGAATGAAGTACTTTTCGTTTGTTTAAGAGTGCTTTACCTGTATACAAAATGCTTTAGGAGCAAGTGCTGAGCTTTTCAGATAGAGTATAGGCTGTTTAGATTGCAAGTAGAACAGTTCTAAGGGAAAAATTGAAGAGCAGACTTGGCGGAGCCAGAAAAAGTTTACCCTTGTTTAACCAAGTTTAAAATAAATGCAGTAATCAGTAAAAAAAAACAGTTTAGGCTAGTTTAAAGTAAGCAGCAGAAGCTATTTTCAGTGAAAAAAAAGCAAAGATACTTAAATCCAGAAAGTAGTCGCTTTTTCGAGTTCCTTGCTGCTAGGACCACTCTGTAAACCCACGTGGAGCTTGTCTGAGCAGTACAGCCAGAAAAAAAACGCCCAGAGGCGGATTTTAAGCATTGAACTACAAAAGAGCTAGGAATGGTCCCAAACAACCAATTACTAACAGCTTCTTGTGCTGAGGTCACTTCCCCCAAGGATAGGTAGGCTGCTCAAGGCTCCCCACTCCCACTGGTGAGCAAAGAAACTTCCTTTTATCCAAGTAAGGTAATGGACAACACAGGAACTACACCACAGCCCAGAATACAGCAATGCCTGTATACTGGTCTAAACTAGTCGAAAAAGGCGGGAAAACAAGGATTATTTTGTTGTTTTTTGCAGAAATACACAGAAAATGCAGAGACAGTGATAAATTAGTTACACAGGCTAGCACACTTTAGTGGGCAGCCTCCACAGTTCAATTAAACAAACAAACAAGCAAACTTTCGACTAAATTCGACTAAATGTAACTTTAAGTGAAATTTTTAAAATAAATGCAGTAATCAGTAAAAAAACAGTTCAGGCTAGTTTAAAGTAAGCAGCAGAAGCTATTTTCAGTGAAAAAAAAGCAAAGATACTTAAATCCAGAAAGTAGTCGCTTTTTCGAGTTCCTTGCTGCTAGGACCACTCTGTAAACCCACGTGGAGCTTGTCTGAGCAGTATAGCCAGAAAAAAACGCCCAGAGGCAGATTTTAAGCAGTGAACTACAAAAGAGCTAGGAATGGTCCCAAACAACCAATTACTAACAGCTTCTTGTGCTGAGGTCACTTCCCCCAAGGATAGGTAGGCTGCTCAAGGCTCCCCACTCCCACTGGTGAGCAAAGAAACTTCCTTTTATCCAAGTAAGGTAATGGACAACACAGGAACTACACCACAGCCCAGAATACAGCAATGCCTGTATACTGGTCTAAACTAGTCGAAAAAGGCGGAAAACAAGGATTATTTTTTGTTTTTGTTTTTTGCAGAAATACACAGAAAATGCAGAGACAGTGATAAATTAGTTACACAGGCTAGCACACTTTAGTGGGCAGCCTCCACAGTTCAATTAAACAAACAAACAAGCAAACTTTCGACTAAATTCGACTAAATGTAACTTTAAGTGCAATTTTTAAAATAAATGCAGTAATCAGTAAAAAAACAGTTCAGGCTAGTTTAAAGTAAGCAGCAGAAGCTATTTTCAGTGAAAAAAAGCAAAGATACTTAAATCCAGAAAGTAGTCGCTTTTTCGAGTTCCTTGCTGCTAGGACAACTCTGTAAACCCACGTGGAGCTTGTCTGAGCAGTACAGCATTGTACTGATGCAGTTGTAAAGCACTTAACATAGAGAGATCTTGCTCTAAACAGTTCTACTCCATTCACAAATGGGTCTATATTATAACATCGAAGTCTTAAAACTTCTAATGTTATAATATGAATGGCGAAGTTGCAGAATATCGCATACCTTCCTAGGGAAAGTATTCGGTGGGCCATTTCTGCAGATTCGCTATTTCCTCAACTGTGGAGTGAAGGTTATGGACCGGGTTAAGGTAAGTGTGTGAACAGATCGGGTTAAGGTGAGTGTGTGATAGTTAGGGACCTTACGGTTAGGGAGCGGGTAAGGTGAGTGTGTGATAGGGACTTTAGGGTTTGGGAACAGGTAAGGTGAGTGTGCGATAGGTACTTTAGTGTTAGGGAGTGGGTAAGGTGAGTGTGCAGTAGTTACGGACCTTAGGGTTAGGGTTGGGTTAAGGTAAGTGGATAGCTAGTAGTGTATGTATGGTTTAGTGTAGGGATTTGTGAAGTGTATGTGTGTGGATTGAGCAAAAATGAATCAGTTGCTAAGGGTAAAGTGCCTCAAACAAAATGTGGAGTCAAAATCCAAATAACCGTTTCTTGAGGCACAACATGACAGTAAGAAGCTTGACCTTTTATTAAACACACTGAACTGAAGACAAAAACAATAAAAAACATCCAGTAAGTCCTTTCACATTCTCTCAAATGCTTCATCAGACTGTTGTGTGTGGATTATTTATTTTGGTGTGCTTGTGTTGTGTGTATGTTTGTCGGAACAGCAAATTTTTTCCTTGGGAAAAAAATTTGCTATTCTGAGTGTTCGATGTTATAGTCTTTCAATCAAAATGGTTCAATATTATAACATTCGAAGTGTTAAGACTTCGATGTTATAATATAGACCCTCACAAACATGCATCACTTAACTGGTTCATTTTCTGTTCAAAATCTCACTAGACAAGAGGGGATCACCAATACTTGAAAGCAAAAGTATTTCACAAACACAGTTTGCTTGTGACTAATATGTGCTCCAGTATCATCAGCTGTCACTGGGGGGGTCATGCTGATTGAGCAAGTGCAAACTGTCTAAAACTTCAGTGCGAGTCTGTGCTGCTTAAGCCGCCACCAATCATGATTTTTTTTGTTTGTGTTTGTTTTTTGCATTAAGTGTTGATATTCCAAGAACTGGAGGAAAGACAAGATAATCCTCTAACCACTGAATCACCAAAAAAAGATAACAGAAAAAGCAGGGACTGTAGGGTAGGCCATCAGGAAAATAAAAGTTTTGAATGTTTTGGGGCATGTTGCAGGAGTGGCACTGTTTTTGACTTGCAGAAAACTTTGAGAGTTGTATTTTTGACAAGTTCACAGACTCATAAGGAATTTTTTTCCAACATTCTGTTTTGTTGACATTTGGTTGGTTCAAGTGGTCATATTAAGGGTTACTTTTCATAACCTTTTTGTGTTTGTTCATTCACCCAAATCCAAAGCACTGATGCAGTGCTGTATTAGAACCACAGTATGTCAAACGCACTATAAGATACACCTCAGAGACAGCATACACACCTAGTAAAGCCGGTAGAAAAATATAGGTGCTTTATTCCATCTGTTTGGGTGTTACAGCTAGCAGTCTAAAGCTGTCCCTCCCCTTTTGCCATTTCCTATTCCAGTTATCCCATTCCATTAAACATACATTTGTTTTTCTGTAAGTGAATTGGTCTGTGAGTTCATTCTATTTCTACATAATCCTCTCACTCAAGCAGCACTCCTACCATAGATCATTCATCATCAGTTCTGTTACTGATAAATGTCTGGTATGATGTTTGCACTCCCATCCACAGTCCCCTTTTCCTACCTTTCCTTTATGGTGAAGAGCCCTGACTTCAGGTGCTTCTTCACATGCACCCTCACTTCCATTGCTTTTACCATCCTTGTGATTTCTTTCTTTGTCCTGTCTTGCATTTTGTATACTAGCATCTATGTAAACTTCAAAATGGAATACTGCATTCCAAGTGAGCCCTTAACAGTATGCTGTAAATCCACAGAATTCCTCATTGTCCTTGAAATCCATACTCCTGGAAATGCTGTCCAGCATCTTCTTGGTTTTAACTGCTACCTTTTCCTTCTGTGTCTAGTGGTTCACTGCTTCAGCTCCAATTACACCTAAGTATTTTCTTGTTCTCTGGCTCAAAGCTGCACCCATAACTTTATATACCATCCCAGTGTTATCACTGCACAATGTTTGCCTTTTGCATTTCTTAACAAAGAACCTCATGTTCTATTTGTTGGCCCATGCTGACAGCTTTCTGAAGTCTCCCTTAAGACTGTCACTTCCATCCTCTCTTTATTGCATACTCTATATACAGGTCAGCCTGCATGACGTCAGTGACATGCGCACATAAGACAATATATGCTAGATGTAACCCTCTGGCACCCTACTACTTACTTGCTTTTTCACTTGAGAGTATTTTTTTACTGTCATCTTTTCTTCCCTACTTTTAACTCACCTTTCCTCTCATTTTTTTCTCTTTCTCCTTACTTCGCCCCTTCATTTTGTTTACCAGCCACCTGTGCACTATTTAACTAAAGACCTTGTCAATGTGTAAATGTATGATATCAGCTAGCTGCCACTGCCAAGATCCAGTCAGAGAACTAGATTAGGTTTGCTTGGCAGGATCATATGCACATGTAACCATGCTGCTGGATATGTTGGAAGTTGATGTCCTCCAAAATCTGCCCATTCTCTCTATCAGTATTTATTCCATGAACATCACTGCTATTGAGCCAGACTCCTTTGTAAATGGTACCTTGGGCAGATTTTAGTGCCCCCTTCTACAGTGGTACTACATTTGAACAGTTATGGTTTCTAAGAATCCTACAGGCTAACACTTTGCTGATCATTTTCATAAGACCATCTGACAATGACCAGGAAAATGTCTTTCCTCATTTAGGATCAAACTTATACTGGCACTGTACCTTATCCTCTTTGCAAACAGATCCTTCTGTACGCTCTCCTTTTTAGTAATTCTCTCAGTTCATTCCTTCTTTAGTTATTTATAAATATATCCATATGAGGTCCAGCACCCTCATTCTCACTATACATCGGTGGTTCACTGCATCATACCTTCAGTGACAGAGACTTAACTTGCTCCACAAAACACTGTACTGCTGAAGGCATCATTCTGATTCATATTGTGATGATAGGAGGTACTGCCAGCCACACCACTAGAAATAGGGCAGTGGCTTTGTAACATATGCCAGCACAGCTAGCTGGAATTTTGTAAATAATTATATGTCATTTTTATATCAAACTGATTTGTACAGATGTCTGTGCTGGCAATGTATGTGTGAGGTTTGTTTGGTTAAATTGTATCAACAGTATGTCCTGCTGGAAGGAAAAGAAATGTACATGCATTATTATAACTGTATAAACATATACATTGTAACAGCATATACTGGAAGTGAAGAGGTTAATCTCACTCCACCTGACTTTACAAAATATTTTTGAAATTAAATGAATTTATGGGTTAAGCCATAAAGATGTTATCCCACATTTTAAATGGACCTAGAGACACAATATCTGGGATAGAGAAGAGTTGGTGGCTCCTGTAGAAAGAGTGAAATGGTTTTATAGTTTTATGACTTCCAGCAGCTGCACCACATCCGGGCAATGCTCTGTCTGTGTCTATGGTAACACATAGGTGCTAAACCCTGGTAGATTCTAGTTATGGGGGATAGTGTGGGAAACAGTCAGATGACCAGATGTATGTGATGTCATTCTATACAGAAATAATGTTTTAATATTAGAAGAGACTGAAATCTTAGCAGCATTCTGCATTTTGCCTTCAATCTGACAAAAAGGACCACTCACCCAAATCATCTTGCCTTGTTCTATTCAGTAAATAGGAACAGTAATTATTTTAATCAATCAGGAATAGATAGTGAAACTAGCTAAATACTGTTTTTCTATAACTGTGTGAAACTTTCCATTGGTGTTATTTTTAATATCCCCTGTGACTGAAAATCTAGTGTTTACTGTAAATACATATTTAGTATTTTCATGTTTTTTTATTGTTTATTATTAGATATATTTAAATATTTCATTGTGGCTGGTCCTTTTTAGAAAATATTTAAGTTTTGAGAGTATTTGCATATATTTATTCGGTGATAAATTTGGCCATTCCTGAAAGTCTTACTGTTTGGTGATCATTACCGTTTGTATTAATATTAACTTCACTCAGCATAATTGATACCCCTTTAAGAGCCTTATAGTAACTGACTGGTTGCAGTGAATCTACCTTATAGTCTGGGCAAAGTTGGTAGAGCGGGTAATCAGCGCCAGTCTTTCCTGTGTGTGTGTGTGTGTGTGTGTGTGTGTGTGTGTGTGTGTGTGTGTGTGTGTGTGTGTGTGTGTGTGTGTAAAATTAAATCTCAAAGAGTGTGCATGTCAGCTATTTGGGGTAGAGACACAAATCACTGGTATCACATTGCCAGTGTGGAGCCTTACTGGGGACCTGGGGAGAAACAGATAGAGACACCCAGACCCTGGCTGAGTGTGTGTCCAGTGTGCTCTTAAGGGAAATTGTGCTTAATGTATATCAGTCTGCATCTGGAAATACTGAGTGTATCCATTTGTATTTCAAGTGAACGTCCCCCTCCAGTGTCATTCGTGAGGATTCAGGCTCCTTCACTACTGGCCCAGCATGTGGGCGTCACACATATTAACTCCATATTCCACTCAATTCTACTAACTACATGCATTAATTATTAGTTCAACTGCCTGTTCATTCAAAAGCTGGGCTTTCTTCTGTTACACTTCATCTTTCCTAACCACCCATGGTCCTACTTTTGTGATTGTGCTAATTAAGACATAGTAGTTATGTTGCCCACCTTCTCCTGTGATTAATATCTGTCTGCTTCAACTCATCAAAGCTTTTGCAGACCTTGTATTCCTTTATTCAAGTTTTTCTTTCAAATTATAGCCCCATGCCCTGCACAAAATAATAGCTCCACGCCCTGCACATTTTATTCATCTTTTGCTTTTACCTTCTCTTCCATCCTCTCATTATTTTCACACTGTTCCAGTTTTTGCTCATATTGTAATTTTTTTCACATTATTACTTCTCTGTACATACACAGGAGACATTCATGAATATTTGTTTATACTGTATAAATGGGTACAAGTACCTTACAGTGATGGATGTTATGCGATACTATTAATGGTAACAGGTTAGTTCCTAAAAGTGACATCAAAAACACAACTATGTAGTGGAAATTGGTGTAAGGAACCGGCGCTAATACGTGCCATGTAGACAGCATACAGAGTGGCATGTAAATTACCATTTCTCTGCGAAATACCCCAGAAACACTTGAGTTAAATAAAGCATGGCCATGCACTCACTGGAACAAGAGTCATGCCATAACCTTAGTGTAACCTGCCCCCTTCATATCCTTTGGCTCAGGTATCTCTTTATTTTGACATTCCTCTGCAGTTGAGAGATGGCTGCCCATTCTGTCATCTTCTCCTCATGTGGTTCCCCTCTTTCTGTAGCACTGCATTCAAATGCTAATGATGTCTAATGGCTTGTGCCTGTGAGTCCGTTCAGTGGTGCTCAGATGCATACCTTAACACTTCAGGGCAGTGATTAAGTGTGGCACGAAGTATTTTCTCTTGTGTCATGCTTCACCATGATATTTTATTTCAGTATTCATGCTATAGTGTTAAAACTGCATAGCATGGGACTACTTTGAGACCCAACATAACACCTAGCAAAATTAGGGTTGCCACCTTTTCAAATGGCCAAAGTGGGACATTTTTGGTACAAAGATCAGATTTTACAGACCGACACATACCCACGGTCAGTACAAAGGTTAGAACTGAAGTTTTTTGCCTAAATGAAAGCTTATTCTTGTAGCATTTTAGTTGCTTATTCTGTTTCTTATAACATTTAGGTATTTTATTTACAGAATAACTTTTTTATGCAACTATTACATAAAATATAGGAAATCATTTTGTCCTAAAATCTCAGGACATTTGCCATTTTTACAATTTTTTTGTCAGGACACAACTGCCTAAAGAGGGACTGTCCCTCGCAAAGTGGGACAGATGGTAATCCTAAGCAGAATTCAGTATGAATCCCACTCCCATAATTTTTAGTCATCTACTGAATGAAATATGTCCCTCTCCTGTTTAACTTCCTGTTTTTATTTGGTTCTTATTAAATGCAGCAATATAAACAAATTACAAGGACATGCTAAGCTCTGGCAGTTAGAAACTTAATAATATATCCCACCTGTCAACATGGAAAGGATTAATACAAGTCTACCACTATCCTGAACTTTAAACAAAATGTCTTGCTACCCCCAGGACTGCTGAAGTGTAATAACTGAATGGAAAACTGTTCTAAGTGCACCATTAAAAAAGGATGCCTCCAATATATCAGTCTGCAACAATACACTGCAACACACATATTTTTTGTGGAAGTCCTAAATACATGTAGCTGCAATACCTTCCACTTTAAGAAACATAATGATAGTAACTTCAGAATTAATGTATGGATTTCCAGAATATTGTCTCAAAGCATGTATAAATTTAAATGTTAGTTAAAATTCTTTGCTTTCATTTCAGGAATGATACATACATTTTGACTGACAGCAATAGCAACGAGCAGTATCAGTTCTCTCTTACTTCATATAACCCAGATAAAGTGTACTAAACCATCAAGGTTTTTCAGACCTGATAAATAGTCTTAAACTGCTTTCTTGCTGTCTGCATGCCCTGTAATAGGCATTATGTTAAGACACTAAAAATACAACCCTCCCTTTAAACACTGAGAAGATGTAGAAGTAAAATGAAAATTTGAATGATATCCACATTCAGAATAAAACAGTATCAAAACTGCCATGGCAGGTGAGCAGAAAACTTAAAACACCAAATGAGAATCTCAACTTCATCAAGAAACAATTATTTTGTTAGTCAAATAAGCCCTGACCATACCAAAATGCAATTCACTAAGCTAAAGACATGTGTACCACTCTGACGACTTTGACAGCTGTACACATTTGTAGAGGTACTGTACATCTTAGATTATGTCTTAACTGTAGCAGAATAGTAAGGCAGTATACCTACATTACTCAGTTGTACACCCTTGTAACTTAAATGTAACACCACAGCGTCAGTAATCACACGACTGAAATCTGAAGAAATATTTATGTATCTATTGTAAAAGCATTACATTCTCAGAAAACAAGAAAGATGTCTTCATGTTAGAATACAGGAAGTATATGAAGTTCAAGGTTACTGAGTCATGTGACCATTTTGCCCTGCCATTTCCCAATATCTCAAGGAGGGCTAGGTCAGTCAAGCCTAGGATGACTTTATGAATACCCATCAAATTATCCCAATCCATTCTGAAGGAAAATACTGTACCACACTACTTTATCTGTAGGAGGAATCTATTTCAGAAGTGTAGAATATGCTGAGTAAAAAATCTGTCTCTCCACCTTGTTTTATTTATCTAATGAAGCAGGTTTAGAGCCTATATTCTGATGTTTGTAGATCTATTTGATCTGTTTAGGTACAAGTGATCCTAAACTACTGGTCCCTTTAAGGAGCCGATAAGATACAGAAAAGAGGGACAATGCTTCTAATTTTTTTTTTGGTAGCCTAGTGATTTTAATCCTGTGATTACCTTTATTAGGAACCTCGTGGGTATTTCCAAATGTCTGAATGTCTAATGAGATATATCCCAAAGGGGATGTTGTAGTCTATAACTGGCCTGATTGATGTTGAATATAAGGGGACAATAATATTTTTTTTACATCTTGATTGATATTCCCTTGGCAATACACTACACCAAGCAGAAGGATTTCCTGAAACCCATTGTCATCTGATGACCAAAGTTGAGGGAATTATCAGCCCATATATTGAACTGAATTTTCATTTTGAAGTGAGGCATTGTCAGTGATGTATATTTGGGTGATGGCTTGTTTGCCAAATGCAACAATGTTGAATTTTATAGAATTTAATTTAAAACAATTTTCAGTACACCAGGCATTTGTAAGAGAAAGTTCCTAGTGGGGGGCTTCAGTGCTAGAGGAGGATCTGATGATGATGACTCCCAAGTTTTGTAGTCATCCACAAAGTTGGTTAGTGGTAGGTATTGTTTTTTTAGTCTGCAGGTTAAAGTAAATACCAAACAAAAGTGGCTGCAGTACTAAGCCCTGTTGGACACCAGTGGTCACCTTTATGTTCTCAGATGCTGCCCTTGCCACCTGAACTATGTGGGTTCAGTCTTGCAGTCAGTTTGCTATCCATATTACTACATAGGAGACTATTTGTAATGGATTTAATTTGCTAGTTATGCCAGCATGGGGGATGGTGTCAAATGGCTTGGCCAAATCAAGGTAGGCTGTGTGTACTGTGTGACTGCTGTCAACAGCTTGAGCTTCCTTTTTGAAGAATTTTATCAGGTTCATTAATTCTGGATCTCCCTTTTAATAAACCAAATTACTGCAAATCTAGCCTGAGTAGACAGGATCAGGTTAAATAGATTATGGGAAGGGTGCACCAGGATGTGTTTAGTGCCATTTAACAAACAGCCCAGTGTGTTATCTGGTCCCATGCTGGAAGTGTTCTTGTCTTTGACAGCAGTCAAAGTGCCTGCTCTTCAGTGATAATGGGAAGTGTGAAAGATATGGGAATCACATGGCTTTTGGATAGTTGTCTCAGGTGTAAAATTAACAATAAATGTATTTGCTAGTATATTGGCAAATATATTCAATAAATTACTGAGTGCTGTTTCATAGTTTTCTAACATAGATAAACAAGGATTTGTAATTGTCCTTGGCTTCTGATGCCAACCTGTGTTTATGGACTGCTTAATAGATCTGGTAGTCTTTTTTTAAAGTTTTAGTCAAATTATTGATCTTTTCTTTTTTGTAGATATAATTTATGTCAATGGACCATCAAGGTGGTTTGTTTTTAAATTTCCCATTGCATCTATCTCAATGGGACTGCAAATCTACACATTTATTCTTTTGGATATAAAACTCCTTTGTGAATCTATCTGCAGAGGCAACATCTGGGATGATGTTGTTATTAGTGCATTTTGAGACTTCGTAGAATTTGAGGAGATTTGTGCACTTCAAGTCTTTGAATTATAATATATATTGGTTTCACGAGGGTTAGATACATCGAGTGAAAGTGTTACTAGCATTTTGTCTGACTTAATTGGAGAGAGAGTTACTAATGGAGTTATACATGAGAGAATCACACTTGTTAAATACTAGGTCAAGAATATTTTCTCCTCTAGTTGACTAGGTCAAGAATATTTTCTCCTCTAGTTGACTAGGTCAACAATATTTTCTCCTTTAGTTGACTAGGTCAAGAATATTTTCTCCTCTAGTTGGGCTAGTAACAATCTAGGCCGCAGAGTTTTTATTTATTAGATCTAAAATCTTCTATGCATGTCCTATGCTGGATGTGTAGGTACTCCCATCGATTGATAGATAATTAAAGTCTCCAAAATGATGGAATTATTTATGGGGAGTTTATCCATGGCATTTAAGAACCTGATATGAACTTCCAGAGACATGCAAGGTGACCTCTAACAGGTGATAAACTGATAGCTGATTTTGTTTAGTAGGATTTAGAGGATGATAAGTTCCATCTATAGGTCTCAGGGAATCTGTCTAGAGGTAATATGGTCTCTAACAAATATGGACCTGCCACCACAGTTACCATTACCTCTAAAGTCATGGTGGGCACTAAACCCAGATAAGGGCATGGTCAGCACTAAACCCAAGTATGGAGGGATTTCTTTTTGGGCATTTAAACCATGTTTCAATGATTAAACATATATGGATGCCTTCCAAATGCAGGAGTACCACTCGGTCAGGCAGCTTGTTTAGACTTCAAAGCCACCTTTATTTGATATTTATACTGATATTACAATTGAGAATGGCTGCCAATATAGAAGGCATGCTTCAACCCTGCCACACTAAGCATGGCTCAAAACAATATAAAATGAACACGGAAAATAAAAGAATCAATGAAAAACAGCAAAACTCAAACCAACAGTGTTTATTTTCCCTAGAACTAAAACAATTGCCTCCTGCCACTAGAGTAGCCACTACAAGCTCTAGAAGACCCACACACCTAACTCATCTGGGTGTTTGCTGTAGGTTTGTAACGTGACTAAAAATATAGCAAATAAATGCAGCAGCACTGATAGCACAGAAAACACTTGAAACGGAGTGCAAAAAATATGACAGAAACAACTCAAAACTGATTTAAATAGCTAGATGACTTTTTATTGGATGCAAAAGCACCATTTTGTTTCTTTTTTTAGCTTGTGCACAGGTGTGCAGCTTCCAGGAGTCTTGGAATAAGACCAGGAAGTCTTAGCAGCAAGATTCAGACTGTGATATGATACTCTGCATACCAACAGGGCAGGAATTGCATGGCAGAAGAGCATTCTGTTAAATGAGATTAACTTGTCAAATTACATGCAATCATGCATTACTAGAGCCAAGTTGTACAGAAGCTCTGAAACACAACATTTCAGAAAGGATGCATGAAACACAAATTCTTTATCAATGAAACATTCTTTCTTTTCTAAGTAAGATATTGTTTCCTTGCATAAACCTTACAAATAATAATAATAATAATAATAATAATAATAATAGGAGGTTAAGACTACGTCTCCATTATCATAGCTCAAATATGAATGCAGACAAAGGTGATGATTCATAAACATTTATTGAGAAGTACAGAAAGGTGAAAATCCATTATGGGATGGTATAATGTGATTCAGAAAAATGAAACACAATTCAGTGGGACTGTTCTATATTCTGGAGGAAGGTATTTTAAGAGAGAGACAGAGAGGGAAAAGGACGGACTGGTCTTTAGAGAAGTGAGTCCTTTCTAAAAACCATGCAGTTGCTTGCTGAAAAGACCATATTTTAAGTGTATCAAGAGTTTGAAAGACGTTACCCATCATGGATTTCTGATGGAGCAGAACGGAAGGAGATAAGGTGGTATGAGATGGTAGTATGTGGGAAGGGCATTTGTTTTGAAAAGGAGAGTACAGTAAAAGAATTTCATATTTCTGGGGAGAAGTTCAAGGATAGGCAATTGTTAGGCTGTCCCACGACAGGCACATGTTAGGCTATCCCACCACAGGCACATGTTAGGCTATCCCATTACAGGCACATGTTAGGCTGTCCCATGACAGGCGTGTGTTAGGCTGTCCCACAAAAGGCACATGTTAGGCTGTCCCACAACAGGCACATGTTAGCCTGTCCCATGTCTCATCAAACTGTGATGCCTTTTAAGTTGCTTACTCTTATCAGAGCAAAAACAAAGACCAGTCACAGTGCACTGTTTTGGGGAGTTCCTTCTTTCACCTTGACAGTGGGGTTAATATAGAAGATTGGGATTGTGTGGGTCTCCCCCATGTAAAAATGTTTTGCTTTAATTGGCACTGATTTCTTTTAAGCTTTGGTGATTGCTCAAGTATTTCTAGGCAATTACATTTTGAGGTCTCACAGTGGATCCAGTTTAATGGAAGCCATAAATGTATGATGTAATGGAAGGGGATACTGCACATTATATCAAGAACTGTTAAATCAATGGACAATGTCATCCTTAGTATAACATCTTCTGTAAAAATAAAGAGTGAGGTTCACTGATGTGAGGTCATCAACAGAAGGAGGAGTTGTCTTTGCAGGAACTGACTTATACAGACCTTAAAGAAGTTTGATGTAATTCAGCCTTAAACAGTATCAAGATACCTTAATACTGTACTTAACCAACTTTTTACCTTTTTATGGTTATAGCTTTAAAGTGGAAAGTAAGAGTCAAATTCTTTACAGAAATGCCAATATGTGGTATTTGATTTGTAAAGCAAGATGATGATCTGCTTTATTGCTTGAAATGGAAAGCAAATAGATGATGAATGTTTGAGCTACAGATGATACCTTGCCTTCATGGTCAATGGTAACCATGTTTTGATTGTTTATACACAAGACAGTGCTAGATATTAGGCCAACTTAACTCTCTTGTTCATTAATGAAAGCATATCTCTGAGGATGGTACACTGCAGTGCTTGGCATTTAGCCAGCTGTTATTTTTGCATAGTTAAACAGATTATGCCATTCCCCAAAACATCCTGGCACAAGTGACATTAGCTTTGCTTTTAAAATATAGGTTTAGCGTATTTAGAACATATTTAATGGTGTATGCTGTGCTCGTCAGCTGAGTCCATGATTGTGTCAAAGTAATTTGTATGCCTCATGTTTTTCTCCTTATTTTTTCAATTCCTGGGACAACGGAGCTCAGGGGCATAGATTATCCCCATTATTCTATACAGCTTGACTTACTGTGCTTTGGTGGCAAAGCCGCAGCATCGTTTTTCCCTGAAAGAGTTGTCCATGTGGAGGTATAGATCATGACCACACTAGAAGAGGAGTGCAAGAGTTGAGGCCACCACAATGCTTCCTGCCCGACACATTTTTAAGCTGTAACTTATCCCCTTCTATGCATGTACGTGCCTTTGATGGAGTGCACTGGAAAGCAAAGAGCAGGCTGTACTTATGCAGTGACATCAATTTAAACTGCCCCCCCAATGCTGAACATATTACAGCAGCATTTACTCAAAATTTCCATTCATGCCCCCAGAACCTATCAAGATCACCCCCCTCAACAGAGGCATGCAGGCATAGCCTCTTTATTCTCCCCTGTTCTAGCTGCTTTCTCTGGTGCGCAGGCTGCTAGTTGAACAAAAATTATCTTCAGAGTTGTACTCAAAGCTTCATTTCCCAAGGTGATATAGTCAGCAACTTTGTAAAATTAAAGTCTTCACTCTAAACTAACTCATAAATAATAATAGTGCACATAAAGCAAGCATCTACAAGTGCATCAATCTCATTATAATGAGGACTTTAGTCTAGAAGTAACACAATCACATATAGTTGCATGTATTTGTAAGGCCAGTTTAAGTAACCCCCTAATCAGTGATATAAGACACTTAAAATCACAGTCCTCAAGGCTCTGAAACCTAAAATTCCTTAAACATATTCTAATCAGTTGATAAAGGAACTCATGGAGTCCTTTTAACACCCAGAGTTTTTTTCCCCTGGACACACGCAAAAACCCTGGGCAAACGCCATTAGAAGTCATTACTTCCTGATAAGGTCACCACTATTAACTGTCATTATCCAATGGCCCTTTATTATAAGTAAAGATGAATGGTAGAAATATGTGTTTCAATAAATAAATCAAAGTTTTACTCAACAAGAAAGGGTGGTTGCCACATTTTAAAAAAATCATAACAAAAGTGTAAGCAAACTGTTACTATAGTCTTCACTTTTTAACTGAGAAATATGGTCATATTTTGGTAGAGTAAAGAAAACTCTTAAAAGAGACACTTGGCATTCTCTAGTTTAACCTTTGATCAAAGTAACCTCATCTCCAATCATACCAGTCCTGGAACCTGGAATGAACCGCATACAGAGAATTTCTTTTTTTTTTTTAGCTATTACAATATAAAACCACTAGATGGCAGTATAAGTCTGCTTTTCCTTCTCTAGTTGTATTCCAGTCTGTAGGGAATTAAGTTCTCTAAAACTTATTATCCAATCTCTTGAATCTACCCCAAGTAATTCTATCTGTCCTACCCTGTGTTTCTCCCCTTATCCCACCCCTTCCCCAGTCACTAAGCCCAAACCTAACTAAGTGCTCATATCTCTACCTCAGTTCCTTATTCTATCTCTAGGTTTAGGTGATTACCTGTTTTAAAAAAACAGTTGCGTTATAACAATTGATGCCAAAGATTTATTTTCTGTCATTCCACAAACCATTGGTATGGAATGGTTTGAGGAAGTTCTAACAGAAATGAATTTTCTTACACCTATTCAATATAGAATTGTCTTAGAATGTATGGAGTTGGTGTTGAAATATAATTTTGTATATTTTGAAGGTGATTATTATCACCAAAAAGAAGGGGTTGCAATGGGCTCTGCCTGTGCCCCAGTGTATGCTAATATAATTATGTTACACTGGGAAAAACAATATGTTTTTAAATCTTTGTATAATCAATACATTGTCAAGTATTTTAGGTTCCTGGACGATATCTTTGTTCTATGAAATGGAAATAAGGAGTGTATTATGGCATTTTTAGAGTATATTAATCATACTACTTCTTTTTTGAGTTTTGTACATCAGGTAGAAAAGGATGAAATACACTTCCTTGATATTAAGTTGAGTAAGGACAAAGAGAAAAAATGTTATAAATCTAATGTATTTAGGAAGGAACATTTTTCAAATGCTTACCTCCACTTTTGTAGTGACCATCCATATCAATTAAAGAAAAATGTTGTCAAAGGACAAATGATTAGGATGGCGAGAATAATATCAGAGGAGGGTGATTTTTTGAAAGAATTGGAATATGTGGAGACAATGTTTATTGAAAGAGGTTACCCGAAGGAACTCATAACACCAATAAAAGAATATGTAACACAGGGGAGGCAAACTAGATATAAACCTCTGCTATGTAAGATGGACAATACAATGGTTATTAATGGGTCAAATGACAATAACATCAATACTGATATTAGCAATATACATAATGCAATCACTAATAAGTCTACACCATACCTCACTATTACTTATTACAAGGATATAGGATGGTTGAGGAAGAGTATTTATGAAATATGGAATATGTTTAAAAATATGGCAGTTAAAACCAATGTATTTAAGAGTGAGCTTAAACTCAGTTTTAGAAGAAATAAGAATATTAAGAACACTTTGGAGAGAAAGAAAATGGAGAAGGAAGGGACTAGTAAAAAGCATGGAACATTTAAGTGTGGCAGATGTGCACAGCTCCCATATATTGCAGAAACAAAAGAACTAACATTACCTAACTTATCCCTGACATTAAGGGCTAAGAAGTATAGTACTTGTTATTCTAAAGGGGTAATATATTTAGTCGTGTGTAAAGCATGTCAAAGATATTATATTGGAAAAACTGAAAGACACCTTAGAAATAGAATATATGAGCACATAAGAGATATAAATAGGCACAATGAGAATAATGCCCTATATCGACATGCAATAGAGTGCAAAAATGCTGACTACAAATTTTGGGTATTGGAAATAGTAGAACACATGGAACGAGGGGGTGATTGGGAAACCAAAGTGGAATATAGGGAGATGATTTGGCAACTCAGGTTAGATGCCTGTGGTAATTGGGGTCTGAATGACCATATATCTATCACCCCTGCATTGAAAATACTAGCCAATGACCCAAAAGTAAAAATGTTGTAAAAATGTTGTAAAAATGTTCCAAAGTGGAAACAAATGTTCATACAATGTTTGTATTATGGTAAGGAAGACTATGTAGTGAGAAACATCTAATATTATGACATCTAAGATAGAACTTATTTAATGGACCAATAGTTGACATACTTACATATACATACATTTTTTACAAATATTTTATATGCATATTTTGTACAAATAGTGGTTATAAATAATTCACAAACATCGAATCAATTGTTATTACTAGTATATATTTATTTATTTATTTATTTATATATTCATATATTTATATACATATTTATATCCATTACTTTTAAATGTATAGGTAAAACTTTTATAAAAGCTTTATAATAGGTCCCACAGTTTTTATAATTATTAATTATATTGATATTGTATTTGAACTATTTTGTTGACATATATATTTATGTTATTTATCAGGTTGTAGTATGTTCTTTGAGACTTGTTATCCCACAATGTCAGCAATTTTCTAAAATGTGTTGAAATATTTTAAATATATATATATATTTTTAAAACACATTTCTTAGAATTTTTAAAACCTGTAAGGATTCCATTTTTGTCTTTATTTACTTTAATATTATATATATAAAAACATATTATGCAGTTCATATTTATAAAATTTATAATATTTATTGTATACAAGTATGTGCCTATCTGTATAAATACATTCATTTATTTATTATTTATTTTTAACGAAACAGTATGCTTTGAACAATTTTATATTGCATCTGATGTGGTTCAACATGAAAGTGAATGGCCCTTTTAAATCTATATTGTATTAATTAATTAATTAATTGATTCAGCTACTATTGGGAACTAAGTATATAAAAGACTGTTGGTGCTAATTTAAAGCAGATTCTGAAGAAGTCTCCGTCTAGGAGACGAAAGCGCTAAATCTAAGTTTCTTTTATGTCTGTTTTGTTTTTCGTTAATAAAGTACGAGTTAACTTTTAAAATATACTCCGCTTGTTCATGGTTTATGCTGGCGTTTATGACGGAGGTGCAGCAGAGAGGAAGTAAAACACAAGGGACAGCCTTAATAGTGCCGGAACGCAACTGTTTTTTGTGGATTTATTCCTTTTTGGTTATAAGTTGTTCAGTGTTGATTACCTGTTTTCTTAAATCCTCCTGCTCTTCAAACACTGACCCCTGTAGTGTTTTGACAATACTAACCTATACACATTTGTTTTTAGCACTATCTGGACTCTCTAAATTTCTACAGAGTCTCTCAAATCCATCCTTTTACATCCTACTATTTTCCTTCTCCACTAGAAGAGCTCAGCTAACCCTGGGAGTGGTCCCAAAAGAGCTTACTGATTGTTTTCTCCTGGCTTTCCTTCTCCTTTGCTCTTCCCGCTCCGTTCGCCCTATGGGCTCACTCCGCTCCCCTACCCTACCCCCAATTTCCACCCACCCCCAGTGGTCCTACACTTATACAGAATTAGCCCAACCCACTTCCTCCTCCACCAATAAGAACTTACTTCCTTAAAACAACTTACAAACTCCACCCACCCTTTCTTGCATCAATCTAACTCATTTTCAACTACACACTCCAATAAAACAACCCCACCATAGTAACACTTAATCCTTACACATAACTACCACCTGCGCCTTACTACACTCTATCACTCACTATGTACAATTCTAGCATTAATACATTGTACATCCTACTCTACTCCTTCGTACTGCTAAACACACTTCTCATCTCTTACTCCCTCACCTACCTTGAAAACAGAAAATTATTTCTATCCCACCCAACACAAAAAAGGCCACTACCCACCTTGTAAACACACCTCTAGTTCACAGCAACATAACATTAACATCTCCATACCTCTTACCTCACTACCATAGAACATTTCATATCAAATTTTTCCAAAACAGGAAACCTTTTACAATTTCTTCCAGACATCCCCATAAGCACACATAGTCACCAACAACTACTATGCCTTTATGGCAACATTCACCCTAATCCTGGCCCAAACCATGACCAACCCATGATGCCAACTAACAACCCAACTGATCTTATTAATCCTATAACCAAGACCAATACTCTCCAGATTGCTCATCTCAATATTCAGAGCCTAAATAGGTTCATAGGTTCATAGGTTCATACTAGGCTATCTGCCCTAGGGCATTTATAAGCCTAGCCAGAGTTGTGTGGCTTTCACCACCCCTTAGGTTGAAGAATACTATACCCATTAGTTTGCCGTGCCTCTGTCAAGCAGTGATACAGAGATGATCCCCGGGGTAAACCTACGATCTCCCATCCACTGGTCAAGATTCCTCTTGAACAGAGCCAGCGAGGTGCTCTGTCTCACATGGACCAGGATTCTGTTCCACAGCATAGGGAGTCTCTGGGTGATGAATTTGTCCCTCCAGCATGTCCTATTTATATCCGTGTTGAGGTTTAAGTCTCTTGCTCTTGTGGCTCTGGTGGATTTGGATTTTTTGAGGTGGAGCATGTCCATTAATTCCGGGTTGGACATGGCCTTGTATGTCAGGCACAGGTCACCTCTGAGCAGACGGTATGTGACTGAATAGAGCTGGAGTTTCTTCAGTTGGGCAGCATATGGCATATTTTTGAGCCCCTTTATCCTTTTGGTGAGGAACTTTTGGGGTCTTTCCAATTGCTGCAGGTGTCGGGTAAGATACATTCCGAATGGGGCATTGTACTCAATCATTGGTCTGATAAGTGAAGAGTACAGGGGAACAATGACCTCCCTTGATCTGGATGTGAATCCCTTCATAATCAGGTGGGCAATGTAGAAGGTCCTCCTAACCACTTTGGCAATGTGAGTGTCAAAAGAAAGGTTACTGTCAACTTGGGTCCCCAGGTCCCTGATAACCTCTTCTGTGCTTAACAGATTGCCACCTATGTGGTAACTTGGGGTTACCTTGTTTTTACCAACGGGTATGACTATACATTTTTTGGCGTTTAGCTTAAGGCCATGGCTCTGGCACCAGTTATCCATTTCTATGAGACCTCTCTGAAGGATATCTGTGTCTGATGGATTTTCAACTATGGCGCCCAGTTTGCAGTCATCTGCAAACTTTGTCAGCCACAATCCTCCTATGTTTGTCTGCACTTCTGAAAAGTAGATGCCGAACAAGAGGGGGCCCAGGACTGAGCCCTGTGGGACACCGCTTGTGACCGGCTTGGAGTCTGACATGGCACCAGCAACTCTAAGCCTGTGGGTTCTGTCCTTGAGCCAGTTTGCAACCCATCTTGTGACATATGGGTTTACATTTAAGCTGGTGAGCTTTTCTATGATACCTGAGTGGGGTATTGTGTCAAAAGCTTTTGCAAGGTCAAGGTAGGCTGTGTGAACTGCCTTACCCTCATCAATGGCCTTGGTGACTGTTTCAAAAAAGTCGACCAAGTTCAAGAGGCATGATCTGCCCTTAACAAAGCCAAATTGGGTAGGATCCAATGTCTGTAGGTCCCCTATGTCTTTATTTATGAGTTCCATTATGATCCTCTCCACAGCTTTGCAGACCAGGCTTGTTAAGCTTATGGGGCGGTAATTACCAGGGTCCATAGAAGCACCGCCTTTGTGGAGTGGGACCACAGTTGCTGTACACCACTCTTTGGGTACGTATCCTGTGGTAAGGCTAAGATTAAACAGCAGCCTTATGTGTGGGTTTAGTTCCTCATTGAGTTCGTGTAGCACACAGCCGGGGACACCATCCGGTCCCATTGATGCTGTGTTTTTAGCTTTAGAGAGAGCAGCTCTCACCTGGGCATTTGAGATGATTGGGAGGCTACACTCTGCTGGGATAGATATTTCTCCTTTTGGGGAGGGAGGGGAGAAATTTTCACTGAACCTGTCTGCCAGTATGTTTGCAATGTCTGTGGGTTCAGTGATTTTTGTATCATTTTGGACTAATTCTGAGCATATCTGGGAGTTTCCACCCAGATTTCTAACATAGCTAAAGAAGGCCTTATGATTGTCTTTTGAGTCCTTGGCGATTTTTCTCTCAAAGTTGACCTTGGATGATTTTATGAGTGATCGTAGTTTTTTACTAGTATTGATCAGAGATGTCTTCCCTTTTAGGGATTTTGCTCTATCTTGTAGTAGCTTTCTCCTCTTGTTGTAAAGTTTGTTTATGGCTGGGGTCCACCAGATGGGGCGCTTGCCTTTGGTGGAAAGGGTCTTGATTTTATTTGGGATTGCTTGATCCATGCAATCCTGGAGGTGCTCGTAGAAAGCATTTGTAAGGGATTCAGCAGCGTGGGTTGTGGTTTCCAATGGCTCAGGGGCCTTGAAGGATACCACACCAGTCTTAAGAAGTGTGAAGTTGGCTTTTGAGAAGTTCTTCACTGTGGTCTTTTTTGTTGGGGGTGGGGGCGGGATGTGGATCTCTAGTGAGATTAGTTTATGATCTTTAGTGAGATCTCCAGTGAGATTAGTTTATGATATTATAATAATAAGATAACCCAACTGCATGCTCTCCTAGACCTCTACTCCTTTGATATCCTATGCCTAACTGAAACCTGGCTAAAAATAGACACCAAGAACAATGACATATTACCACCAGGTTATAACATCATTAGACCTGATCGTCAGATCAAAAAGGGCGGAGGAGTAGCAATACTCTACAAAACTGAACTATTAGTTACCTTAGTAGAGTCTAAACCACCTTCACTAAACAACAGTGAAAACTTAATCACCAAACTAGAAATTAATAAAAATAAATCCATTTACATCATTTGCTGTTATATCCCCCCAGGTAACAATATCATTAGCCTAGAAAACCTACTGAGCTGGCTCTCAACCTCTTTCCCTCAGGAAACCATACTATTAGGTGACTTTAATATTGATTGGAACTGTTGTATTTCCCAATTTCCAACCTCTCACATCAACCTCTATGGCTTTACTCAGACTATTACCGTCCCTACCCGAATAAATAAAACCAGTTCCAAACAGAGTACCCTGGACTGGATTCTAGTTAACACTAACCCTATGCGTTATATCACAGGTGCACTACCTGATAACATCAGTGACCATCAAATCACTTTTATCAACCGACAAAAAAGCCCCAGCCCCACTAATACTCAACTCAGAACTAACAGGAATAAAACTAACTTCAACATAGACAACTTCCTATTAGAGCTAAAAGCTTGCAACTGGTCTCCTCTGAAATATTTGCCTCTAGATGAAGCTGTCTCTTACTTTAACAAGACATTCATTCAAATCCTTGACCACCATGCCCCTACAAGAGTAACAAAAACCAAAACAAAGCCTGCTCCTTGGCTACCCAAAGAAACCAAACAAAAAATGTTACGTAGAAATAGAACATGGGACAAATGGAGAGCTACCAAAAACCCAGCTGACCATGTGACCTTTAAACAACTTAGAAATCAAACAAAGAAACTGATAGTCACTGATAAAAGAAATGACTACTCAAAAGTCCAATATGCACAACATTCAATCCCCCAAAAATTCTGGAGAGGTATCAACAAATTACTGCACCCAGGTAACTCCAAAACACCTACACCCTCAAACCTCACTCAGACTTCCCCAATTCAAATTGCTGATGTATTTAACTCATTTTTCAAATGTACTGTTACCTCCCTAACTTCATCCCTATCCCCACCATCCACGCAAGCACCCAACTCCCTAAACAATAATCCCCCCTCATTTAAACTACAACCAGTCTCAACAGATCTCATTCATAAATTACTTACCAAGCTAAAACCTTGTACCCCTTCAGCTGACCTCATTCCAGCCGAATACCTACAAATTGCAGCCAAACCACCGGCCTTCCCTGTCTCTATTTTAATCAATCGTACCATAACAGAAGGCTGTATCCCAATCCTTTGGAAAGTCTCTCATATCATCCCATTACATAAGGGTGGCAACTTAAATGACCTCTCTAACTTCCGTCCCATAGCCTTACTTTCCCCTTTAGCAAAAATCATGGAAAGATGTATACATAGGCAATTACTTAATCACCTCCTCCAAAACAATCTCCTTGCAGACAGTCAACATGGTTTTAGACCTCATCACAGTACTACTACTGCACTCTTGTCTTTCACTGACCATATTAATAGAAATCGGAATAACAACTTACTGTCCTCTGCTCTATTCTTAGACCTCTCTAAAGCCTTTGATATGGTCAACCACACTCTCTTACTTAGCATCTTGAAATCTCTTGCTTTGGACTCTCAGGCTATCCAGTGGTTCTATTCCTACTTAAATAATAGACAACAAGCAGTGCTTTGGGAAAATCACTTATCATCTCTTCTTCCTATCCAAATAGGTGTACCATAAGGCTCAATACTTGGACCTCTCCTCTTTTCTATTTTCATAAACAACCTAAATAAGTCCCTTCCTCAATCAATCTGTATTCAATATGCTGATGATTCAACACTCATATGCTCAGCTTCTTCCATTAATGACCTTCAAAATATCACTCAAAAAGCTTTCACAGCAGCCGAAAACTGGTTCCAACAATATTGCCTCTTACTGAATCAAGAAAAGACTAAACTATTGCTATTCGCTCCATCACATAAGTCATCCTCTCTCTCCTTCAATATATCCTCTAACAATGGCACCATAATATCCCCTGATCCTACTACCAAACTTCTTGGTGTCACAATAGACCACAACCTCAACTTTGATTCCCATATTAACTTAACTATCAAATCAATCAATAGAAAACTTGGATCTCTCTACAGACTTAAACCCTTCCTCACTCCCTCAGCCAGAAGTACTTTAGCACAAACCCACCTACTCTCTACCCTATTCTATGCCTCTCCAATCTATACAAACCTAACTAAAAGTAACCTCAACAAACTAGCAACAGCTTACCAATCTATACAAACCTAACTAAAAGTAACCTCAACAAACTAGCAACAGCTTACCATAACATAGCAAGATTTGCAACAGGAGCCCCATTTTGTACCCACCATTGCTCTAATCTCAAACAGTTAGGCTGGCTAGAATTACAAAATCATATACGACTTCTGCAACTGGCCATTACCCACAAAATCTTTCATCAGCCCACTAATATCACTATACTCTGTTCCCTTATTACCCCATATAAAAACATCTCTTCCCTACGCTCTGCTACCAAACTACTAGCTGCCTCCAACAAATCCAACAACAAAGCTGGGGATAGTCTGTTCTCCAACTGTACTGCACCCATCTGGAACAAACCTCCAAGTGAACTTATGTCTATTACCTCTTTACCTACTTTCAAGAAGCATATAAAATCATGACTTTATTCCCAGTGGCTCTGCCCATGTTCTAACCCTGACTAATCCTAGTTGGTTCCATGCCTTTTCCTCTCTCCTGCCAGCTATAACAAGATATTCTCTTACTGTTTCTTTACTTCTCATCTAATCTTGGATTCTCAATACCACTATGATGGATGGATGTTTAAAAGAAGAATCTAATGTACTTTTTCCTGTTGAAGCTATTAGTAGTTTTAGACTTTTATGAAAATGTTATGTACTACAGTCTGTCTTTAAATACACCCTCTGTACAACTATGTTTGTAAAATTATGTCTTACTGTGGAGCTTTTCTCCCCGGGCCTCTACTGAAAATGGACATTAATCCAGCTAGACTAGCCCGGTCAACAAATGTAAAATAAATAAATAAATAAAATATTGGGAGACAATGAGCATGAGCCCACAGCCACATAAAATGATGCCATGATCCTTTCTTCACTGCTTTACTTTCTTCATTAGTAGAATAACAATGATCTAGATTCTACTCCATTTTATTAACAGAGTTTGTTAAACTAAAGAATAAACTAATGATTAAGAGAAAAACAATGTGGTAAAACTCCAAAAACTTGCCATACTGTGACTGATGACAAACTTAGAAGCATACCAAACAGTGGCTGTCATCTGTTTTACATTGTGTAAGCCATTGGACAGTGAGCTTATTTGCCAGATGACATTACCTTGAGCTTTCTGGGAAATAGGGATCATCCAACAAATATTTACTAGTGGAACGAGCCACGAGCCCCTAGCTACTTTTTCTCTTCATTGTGGACTTACTACCTGAAGTTAACCACTTACACCACGCATCTTTTCACCTTTTGCCATCTCATATTTCTCATCCCAATCCTCATCTGTCCCAGAATTGTCTTCTGGCTATTTCAATTAATGTTTGCCCATCTGACCTTCATTTACTCCTGATTGCACCTACTTGTGTATACCAATGGTCTTTCCTTCAGCATCCAAATTAGTGCTTTTACCTTTTACCTCTACACAAATAACAGAAATGTGTATTACTACATTTCACAAACATTACAACTGTTTACTTAGGTTTAGCACACTGTATTAGTATGTTTTTCCCTTAACATTTTAAATAACTTTGTTTTTTTACTGTTTTTATGTGATTTTTTTCCTTTTATTTTAATGTATAACCTTGTATAGATACCATATTCTGTATTTTTCCTGGCTCATCTTTGAAAATGGTCTCAGACTAGTAGGGCTAACCAGTCAATAAACAGTAAATAAATAGATATGTTGTATTTCTATTCTGCTGTTATCTTTCTTCCACATATTTGATGAACTATACTTGCTCACATGTTTAAAACCAGGAGGACAGCTCAGTTACAAAGAGTTTCCCACGTTTAAAACCAGCATGGCAGCTCAGTTAGGAAGAGTTTCTTACTGCAATGAAGCCCATTGTTTTGTTCTACATACCTGCTAACACTACTCTATGCTCTACCAATACTTATTTTTCTCTCTCTGTAGCAACTACTCAAGTCTTACCCCAAATCTGCTGGATCTATGTCATATTTGGTGACTGTAGGGAATGACCCAGCAACAGATATGCGATGCCACAGCAACAGTAAGTAGCACCTGAAACTGTGATTTATGACTTGTGAGTTTGAATGTATTTACTATTTATCATGTTCATTGTAAATACAAGTGAACAATGAAGAACAAGCCAGACATGATATACTGTCATAAATATGAGCAAACAACAGTTCATGCAGCATGGCTATATGACATCATTGTTACTGTTTTTAGAGATTATGATTCTGCTATACAGAAATGCCACCTGGCCTCATTCTTTAATACATTATAGTCCAGTGTGTGTGAGATATACAAACATGTGCCATGGATATCGTACAGCAGCAGAAGCAGTGGAACAATGTTTTATTTTCCATTACTAGGGATGACAGATACAAAAATCCATATTAGCATTGATGTGATCACAGTTTCTGAAGGCACTACCTTTCCAAATCAATGAATGGTGTCTTTAAACAACTAAACACATCTGTAACGGTCTCCTGCTGATTTTCACTTAATTCAAAGATTTAACATTGTATAATAACAATAAAACAAATCTGGGTTTGGACTATGAAGGATTTGCTCCTACCTGACATCTAGAGTTGGTCATAGAACTATACCCTTTTAATCAAATCAACTTAGGTGTAAGTAAATTAATAATAAAAAATAAAAAAATAAACAGAAGGAGTCATTAAGTACTGCAAAAGTTTTAATAGCGTTCTGTTAACTCGGCTAAGTGCCTTCAGGGGAATAATTTTTAAAAACACCATGAAGTCTTTTTATACAAATCTTCAATTAAATAATTAATGACCAAGTTACCAATTAAACACCCCTTAAACAGCCATACCCATAACCATCCATACAAAGAATGAGACCTTACAAACAATAGCTCAAACATTCAAGTTAATATCCAAGTTTAAGCCCCTTGGTGTAAGTGTTCTATAATTTAATATAAATCTACTTTTCAACTCTAATAGCTTATGTACAAAATTACTGCCACCCATTGTTATTGGTCTAGCTAACACACTTAAAAATAAACTTCCATCATCTCCCCCATGTACTCTATGGAAATGATCTGGAATAGGACTAGCTAACTGCTTATTCCTAATGTCACCCAGATGCTCTATAATATGAACTTTAATCACACTCTTAGTCTGACCAATGTACCATTTAGGAGGGGAACAGCCACAACCCAAAATATAAACTACCCCACAGGAACGGCAGTCAAACCTATCAGAAGTCATATACTTTTTGCCATTGATACTAGTGACAGAAATATTCCTCACCCTAACACAAACTTTATACTTTCCACACTTATACATTCCTATCTGATCACTTAATGGTGTCTTGTTTTTAAAACTAAGAATTTCTCTTAAATTACCATACCTACCATAAGAAAAAGTGACCTTCTTGAGAAATAAATGTCCCAGTTCATCATCATAGGACACAATAGGCCACAAACTATCAACTAAGCCCTTCAAGACAGGCAAAAAAGGTGAATACTTAGTCACATAAAATATATGTTTCCCTTCATCCTTGCCCCTATCCTTAACTGGCCTATAAATTACATTTCCCATAATGGTCCAATAACCATCAAGGCCACACTTCACTCATAATACATGACTAGCCCTGGATAAAAATATTATCTATAGTAGAGATCTCGGGAAGGTTGCATTAGACCCTACAAAAAAAATGGCTGTTTGAAAACAAATTAGGTTCATGGGTGGTTACTATTACTAAGATATCAGCCCAAAAGCCATTTTAATTCTAGCTAAGCTTACCCCATATTGACCAAAATATTGCTGACATGTATGAATATCTCAAGGAATTTTACAATTATGTCATATGCTTATACACATCAAGCATTCACAGGCTGTCCCTGTCCATCAGTGCCAAACCACAGGTAAATTTGCAATATCCCATCCACTGGTCCAAGTTACATTTGAATAGAGTTACGGATTAGTTTTGCTTTAAATGAATGGGTAATCTTTGAAACATGTACCTGTATATCACAGATGAGGTTTGGGTCCTTAGAACAGTATTTGTGATACTATTTTGCAGATGCCTTTTAAGCTAAGCATAGATTACTGTGTACAAGTCTGTAGGGCACTGAATACAGATAGAGGGTTTTGGGTTGGTTTGCATTTTGCTTACTTCCTGTATTTTTTTGTGGGGAACCTGTCTGGCATCTCAAGTTGTTTCAAGTGTCTGGTCAGATAGATGCCACAGGGTGCACTGTACTCAGTGACTGGTCTGATGAGAGTCAAGCACAGTAGAAATGTGACCTAAGTGGACCTGGATGCCATGCTCTTACTTATAAGTTGTACAACATAGAATGAGTTTTCTCTCCCAATATAGACAAGGTGGTCAAAGGTCCTAGTTGTTTCTCTGCATCAGGCCCTCTTGAAGTACAGCTGTCTCTTCAAGGCATTCAAGAACCACATCTAGTTTGCAGTCATCTACAGACTTGGTCAGCCAAAGGACTTTGATGTTTGCCTTGACTTAAAAGAAGTAGATGCCTAAAAGGAGATAATCCAGCACAAATCCCCGGGGGATTCTGTTAGTGACTGGCATCTCAGTGAATCAGCTGGCTATCCATCGGGTGACATAGGGATTTATGCCTAATTTTGTAATTTTATCTGTAATGCCTGAGTGAGGTATTGTGTCAAACACCCTGGACATGTCAACGTAGGCAGTATGCATAAATTTGCCCTTATCTATAGCTTTTGTGACCTTCTGAAAGAACTCCACCAGGTTAGGTAGACATGACCTGCCTTTCCAAAACCGATATGGGAAGGGTTCAGTGTCTGCAGGTTTCCTATCTCATTGTTTATCAAATCCATGATAATTCTTTTCATGGCCTTGCGTGTGAGGCTAGTCAAAGTAATGCACCTGTAGTTCTCCTGGTCTATGGAAGCCCACCCCCCTTGTGTAGAGGAATAACTGTTGCAGTCCTCCATTCATTTGGCATGAAACCTGTTTTGTGACTATGGTTAAACAGAAATTCCAGTGGGCCTGACAGGTCATGTTTCATGCTATTCAGGAAGCATCCTGGGATATTATCAGGACCCATTGAAGCAGTGTTCTTGGCTTTAGAGAGCATAGTGAGGATGTAATCACTAATGATAGTTGGTGAAGAAATGGTGGAGGTATTTTCTGGGGGTGACTGGGAGTGATAGGAGGATAAAACTGAAGCTAAATTTATTGACCAGCAGACATCTGCCTCCATATAGACAGTTTGATTTACCATTAACTTAGCACATGGTTGTGCATTGTTTTTAAGGTCACAGACAAAACTGAAGAAAGCATTGTAGTTGTCCTTAGCTTAAATCAAATTTGGCTTTGGTGGACTTGATTAGTTCCCTGAGTTGCTTGTTCAGATTGATGGGGGGGGGGGTTACTTTGCTGGACAATGCTCTTCCTGTTTTTAGACATGATTTTCTTTCTTTTGTTATACAACCTATTTATACTGGAATTCCACCAAGGTGGCATGTTTCTGGAAGTTGTTTTGTGTTTATTTCAGGTATGTACAGCTGTTTCTTTGCAGCTATTCATATGATTGTATAGGGTTTCGGTGAACAATTCTGCATAGGCAGATGTGTTCTTGGGTTTAGGGGTAGCTTGGAATTTTGCTAGACTCTCACTTAGTAGAAAGTAAATAGCCTTAGAATATACTTTTTAAAATGTTCCAGGCTAATTCAGGTTTCAGGATTAATATTTGTTTCAAAGGAGACAGCTTTGTGTTGTTACCCGACCAATGAGAACATTATTCTAGGGGGAGTGCATTGTTGCCCCATGTTATTGAGGAACAGGTCAAGGATACTTGCACCCTTGGGCACCCTTGGTAGGCACACAAACTAGCTGTTCCAGGCTACTCCATTCCTAGGATGGTATAATGTATCTAGGGAAATAATAGAGCCATAAGTAATGCGCTTGTCTGGCACAAAGGTTAGGAGAAATATATAGTGATTTCTCAGGAGAACTAAATCAGATACATATGGTATGAATCTGAATTTTGTCCTTGTAGTGGCAAATATCCTCACAAAGAAAGGGATCAGAACAATGCAGAAATGTGAGGAACTAGGAAGAAGACTTTGACTATTGCCACATATGGCTACCTTATTTAATGGGCTGCCTATCCATGATATGGGTGAAAACAGGGTACTGTACATTTTGGGGTTCAATGAGCAGCAGTGGCTTCATTGGGACTAGCGTTCTTTCATGAGAGATAAAAAACAGTAATAATGTTGATCTCTCTGGAAGGGAATGCAGGATCCTTAGTGACAGATGGGAATGTTTCACTAGTACTTATTTAAATCAGTCAAAACAGAGACACAGAAATGCAGACAGATCATCCTAGTGTCTTCTTTCAAAATGCCCTAATAGCTAGTATTGTAAATTCTAGTAGGCAGAAGGATCAGTAAAAAGTCAATGCCAAATAAGGTAAAGGGTAAATGCAAAGTATATATTTATGAGGACAGCACAGAGCAACTAAGGACTATAATGAAAGTACTAAGCCGTCAGATGAGGCAAAAAAGACACAAGAACATATGGCTTAATGTTGTGGTTGGGAAAGAAATAAGGTATACAGAGAACAATGCCCTATTCCCCTCAACTGTTATTAACATTAATCTAATACAAATAACTAAATATATGTCTTGTGGAACCTCTTACCTTAGACTCCATACCTGCATGAATATATGTCTAGGTTTTTTATAAGTTTAGTGTACAAAAATACCACATTCTGCCACTGCTGATGCCCAAACAAAATGGCTAGGGTTATAAGGACAGTTTTCTTCCTACTGTTCTTAACCTTCAGCCTCAGTGCTGCATTCAACATTTTCTTTTACAACATAACAAAAATACCCAAAATCTGCATCTCTGCAATTGACAAGGTATACAGTCCTTTGGCAATATCTGTGCACCATAGACAAGGTACTTTGGATAGAATGATGTGTATAACTAGTGCACTTATAAACATGTTAAAATGCCCTTGCAACATACAGAGATATTTGTTCAATGTTCAATATGCATAAAACCTAGAAAGCCCATCAAAGAGTTTGCTACCCTAAATTGCCAAATCAAACATTCTGCAACCAAACCAACATCTACGCGTCTTAAATATGGCTAAAGATTCACACTTCTAATTTCATATGGTAGATGATTCCACCATAATCAATTTCTATTATGAAAACAGTTCAAATGTTTAGTAAATAATCTTGTATTGATTTTGACAAACAACTTATTATTTCTTGTCTCATATTTATGGCCCAAGCAGTTATCCCAGCAAAAGCTAGCTACAATTAATCATGCATAGATTTACACGTAATAATCAAATCTCCTCTCACAAGACTATATGAAATGGAGAACAGAGATAAGCTCTCCAATCTATTCTTATACCTCTGCATTTTAATTTCTTTAATTTGTTTAGTATAACATTTTTGTATTATCTCTCTAATCTAGCAATTTATGAATTAGTAAAGCAAAATACTGAAGCTGCATATTCTATCAGTGGTCTTACAACAACCTTGAACAAAGGGATAAGTACTCTGTGATCATGACCGGATATAGAATGTAAACTATTTTTAATTTCAACATAACATCTTCTAATAACATCCTTTATATGTTATTCAAAAGACAACACAATCCTCACATCAAAATCTCATGTTTTCTACATTTTGCATGATTGAATAATCAATAGCATATGGCTATTCTTTACTATTGAAACAAAAATGAGTAATTTTGTTTAACATTAAATTTCATACTACTTGATTAACTATGTTACCAACATATCCATATATAACTTGTAAAGTCCCCTGATTATCCATTGACTATGTTACCAACATATCCATGTATGACTTGTAAAGTCCTCTGATTATCCATTGACTATGTTACCAACATATCCATATATGACTTGTAAAGTCCCCTGATTATCCATTGACTATGTTACCAACATATCCATATATGACTTATAAAGTCCCCTGATTATCCATTGACTATGCTACCAACATATCCATATATGACTTATAAAGTCCCCTGATTATCCATTGACTATGTTACCAACATATCCATATATGACTTGTAAAGTCCCCTGATTATCCATTGACTGTGTTACCAACATATCCATATATGACTTGTAAAGTCCCCTGATTATCCATTGACTATGTTAGCAACATATCCATATATGTCTTGTAAAGTCCCCTGATTATCCATTGACTATGTTACCAACATATCCATATATGACTTGTAAAGTCCCCTGATTATCCATTGACTGTTACCAACATATCCATATATGACTTGTAAAGTCCCCTGATTATCCATTGACTGTTACCAACATATCCATATATGACTTGCAAAGTCCCCTGATTAACCATTGACTATGTTACCAACATATCCATATATGGCTTGTAAAGTCCCCTGAGTATCTATTGACTATGTTACCAACATATCCATATATGACTTGTAAAGTCCCCTGAGTATCCATTGACTATGTTACCAACATATCCATATATGACTTGTAAAGTCCCCCCCTGATTATCCATTGACTATGTTACCAACATATCCATATATGACTTGTAAAGTTCCCTGAGTATCCATTGACTATGTTACCAACATATCCATATATGACTTGTAAAGTCCCCTGATTATCCATTGACTATGTTACCAACATATCCATATATGACTTGTAAAGTCCCCTGATTATCCATTGATATTATAATTGCTCCTGTTTTTGAATCGCCAACATACTTATTCAGCCCATTTTTTATCAGACTGTGGAAAAACATTACATAAAAATAGCAAAAAATACAGGATCCCGAACTGACCGCTGAGGAACCTCAGTTTTAAGTATTCTTGAAAAAGAAAAATTATATCCAGACTTTACTTTACCCTGCATCATCTACCATAAAGCCAATTACCCGTCCACCTAATAAAATAATCATTCCATGTTTTTTTATATTTCCCATTAATTTCAGGGTAGCCTTATGCTGTACCATATCAAACACTTTAGCCATATCCTAATACACCTCATGCATGGTGAATCCATCATCCAGAGCTTCCCAAACAAAACAATAAAAACCTAATAAGTTTGTAACCCATCATCTTCCTGATACAAATCCATGGTGTGTTATATTCTAGCTAGTGTTCAATATATCTAACATCAAATTTAGCACTACCCTTTCAAAACATTTTCCCAGAATACTTGTTAAACTAATAGGTCTATAACTTGTTACTTTTTATACATCCCCTCTTAAACAATGAAAACATGAACGCCTCTTTCCAACTTCTTGGGGCATAACCAGTGTATAAAATTTCTTGAAAAGTTTAAGGAAACATGAGGTAATACTTAAAATAATATTTGTCAAAAAGATCCATTCAGTCCATCTAGGCCTGCAGCAGTATGCAAGTTAATCATTTTTAATGCTTTGTCAAGCATTTCCCTAGTGATCACAGGACAGTTAACATTATAATTCAATGAATATTCTACATCCTCTCTAATCTCATTACTTAAATAATGAGTAAATTTGTCTTTAAACACCTGCACCTGTTTTTTTAGGCTCAATCATGAGATCAGCATCCACTATTAAATGAAAAGCAACATGAGATTATTTCCGATAGTGCCTTAAATACTTTAAGGCCTTTATGTTATCCATAGTATATATTGCAATATTTCCTTTATAGGTACTTCTATCATCGTGCACAAGCCTCCTAAAGAATCCCCTCTATAAGAATTACTATTTATACGCTTCCAGTAACAATTCTTTCTTTTTCTTGCATTTTATAATGATGCATTCCACCATGATAAATTGCTATTGCTATTTTTGTTCTGACTCAGATGCACATACATATCAACCAATCCATTAATATGATCATAAAAGTTCCATTTTTCTCGATGCCTTTTTCAAACATTAATTCTTCCCAGTTTCATACCCCATATCTACCCTTAATCTATCAAAATCAGTCCTATAAAATGCCCTCTTATAGCTGTCTTTTTCTAAACAATTAATCACACTAGCACCACAATAATTCCAAGAAACACTCTTATGGTCAGATCCATATAATTCTGGTTCAAACTGAAAATGTCTTCAGTGCCACAACATCTTTAACCCAAATCATATCCAGAATATTATTTCCTCCATTTGCTTTATGAACCACTTAAATATAACCTTACTCTATAGCAATACAATCCAAATTATTTAACTTAGTGTTGTTCATTGATAAAGCTTTCCAGTTTACCTTGGGTATATTCAGCTCTTCAGCAATAATATCAAAATCTGATGAAAAGTATGAATTAAGATATTCATTAAACCCACTTAATTCATCCTTATCCTGATTTTGTCACCTATAAAATAAACAGACCTTCAAATCTTTATTTTCTTAACTTTATTAATGTAAATGATTTCATACTTAGTGCCAATATCAATACCAGTTGCATAAAACTTTTTATTCACATAACAGGAAACACACTCATGTTTTTTTATTAGTTCTATACTTCTGATAGTCTTTATAAGACAGGAGTAATAGAGGTTTGTTCTTTTCTGAAAACCAATTTTCCATTTCCAAAATAATATTATAACATTCTTTTCTAGATCTTACTTCTAACTGCTAAAACTTAGTATTTAAGCTTCTTGCATTACAGATATAAAACCTTAAGTCTCCCCTCATTACTACCCAACTTAATATAAACTGGTTCATCTATAAAAAATCTTAATATATTTGTAAGCTTGTTGTGCAAATATCTATTTCCTTGATGACTCAAGTGTAGTTTATCCACACCAAGAACCTTAAATGTACTTTCCTGTCCTCCCATAATCTAAAACATTTCAAAGTGGCCTTAAAGCCTCTCTCCTAACACAAATTGTAAATTCCCTCACTATTCTTTCCAACAAATTAACACATTTTGATACTAGGATAAACACACATAACTAACTTAAAATACTTTTCTTTACTAAATCAAATTATTTCCTTCTCCATATTTTCATAAGTCAATGAATTTGTTTTACCAACATCATTTAAACCTACCATGACTATTACAATACTATACCGTTCAGTTTTTTCAAACATTTTTTTTAATCTTGACTGGTGGCTAACAATCAACATCCACTAAGACATGCAACCATTATTTTATCCCAGCTAACTCTAGACAAAATATTCTTAATGCCTGTCAACAATGAATCACCTACAACTAGGACTTCCCTGCTTCCCAGGCCTTTATCACTAGCATCAGTTTCCCTTAGTTGATGTTCCAGTGATTCCAATGTGCCCACGTTATTTCTCATGATGATAGATTCTCCTAATAACTAACCTGAAACTTATTTATCAACAGAATCAGATTCATCATCAGATAAATTTCAATTCAAACTGTTTAATTTCAGTATCTCTTTTTCCCCAGTACAATAACTAAAATTTCAGTTTCCATCATCCCATTATCAGTGCATAACTGCAGAACATTATTCTGCTTGCTGCAATTTTGAATATTCATCATCTAATTATCAGTGTTGTTTAATTCATTAACTTCTAGCCTTAATTGAATATCTGGCTGTGTTTGTTTAATTGTTAGCACTTTTACCTCTGATCCACAGAAGTTTCACCTTCAACTTGTGTTCCTTTATCACAATTATATCTCCTTGAATTAATTTCTTTTAATACAATAAATTTATGATATCTAAAACTACTCATCCCAGCCATCAGAAGAAATACCATAAATCACCAAGCGTTACATTCTGTCAAAACTTTCTTATCAATAAGGCCCTTTAAACAGGATTTGTCCATCTCCTCCATTCAAATTATTCACTAAGTATTGACACAGCCAAACACAGTAGAAAAAGAAAACTAAATAAACTCACCAATCTTCCAGCTAACAAGCCTAACTCACATAACATGCCTAATACTCAGACATGTAAAATGTCTGCTTTGCTAGTGTCTGCTCACTGAGAGATATTGAAACAGCATACAAAGCTCTTGATAGCAATATCAGCACAACATCCACCTCTTCTTTAACAGTTATATTAAAAAAAATAAAATTAAGCTTTCACAGAAAAAAAACAATATTTATGCAACAATGTGTGATTGGTGATAGGATACTGGACAGCAAATCATCACAGGTGTGCAAAATATATGCAAATGAGCTAAAGAGCACAGATACCATCAGTAATGCAGTTCAGACTGAAGGATAATGAGTGTCATCCCTGACAGCATGGCAACACATGGCAGCACATGCACACTGATACAGTACAGATACTGAATGCTGACAGGCATGCAGCTAGCCCTAATCTCTATGCACAACAACAGTAGCACAAACAGCTGTGCATACAGTGGTCAGTGAATGCATAACACTTCCCATAAGCAAACATGGGACCACTGAGACACATCTTTCCTCAAAGTATGGCAGCACTTGTCAGTCCACAAATCACATATATATGTATATAGATATATCTAAACATATTATATATATATATATATATATATATATATATATATATATATATATATATGTATATACATACATGAAGATCAACTTAACAATAGTTTTATCATGCATGATGCCTGCACTGCTGGTACACAGCAGCTCTGGTTGTGCTCTACCATTCAGCCATAGGCTGTTATTCTTGGTTTGCAGTCCAACAACTCCCTATAATATGCTCAAGAAATGATGCCAGTCATTGTATGCAAACATATAATGAGATGGTAATCTGGAATGGTTATCAGCAATCTGTAGTAATGCATGTAAAGCAGCCTATATGTATGAAATGCACATCACTAGTGTGCCTACAATTCACAAAGACATGCTGTACAGGGCACTGCTTACAGATGCATACTACAGCACTGTCATGTACTGATACAGGCACACATTTTATGTGTGTGTGTGTGTGTGTGTGTGTGTGTGTGTGTGTGTGTGTGTGTGTGTGTGTGTGTGTGGGTTTGTGTGTACAACATATGTATCTGACAGTCTGCATGTTTGTCTGTCTTTCTGTCCATAGACACAAGCCACTGTCTGCTTACTGGATGTTGCCTTGAATAATCTGCCTCCTCATGATTTCCTGCTCTGCAAGGTGTACAGGCTCTGACACTCTGCAGCCTTACTGCAATGAAAAGAGGTTTTACCAACTTTCACTGTACTAGCAGCCATTTTGAAATATAACATAGCAGGCTGTGTGCCCTATATGCAATAATGAATAATATCCAGGGAACTTATGATGTTTATGATTAGATCACTCATATAGTAATGCTGACAGATGGGACATATCCTGTTAAGGCTACCATGTGTCTGGCTAGTATCCCTTCCTCTTGTACCATATGTCTGACTTCAGACATAGGTGCAGGAAGTATATGCTGGTACTTAAGTGACATAAAACTGCTAAAATCTTCAGAATTTTCTTGAGACCAGTCTGGGAAGCAGGAATCCACCTGAAGCCATATAAAAGGACCTAATTTCCTTTGTGAAGGACAAGCTAAGTGCTCTTTTGGGGATACTTCTTCCTTATTGAATTTTTCTCTGATATTTGAACTTTTTCATGTCATGTAAGAGTGGGAAATGGCTCTTTCAGGCAGATCCCCTGTAAGAACAGACATATTTAAGGTAATATTTGCACAACTCCCTACATACATACAAGTTGACTGGTATGAGATTAGAACCCGCTCCCTACCTATCTAGTTATGCCATACCCAGTGGCTCTTTTTTATAGCACCTCACCATAATATTAAAGAATGTTCTACCTATCAGGCTTTTGGTCTGAAGATCTTTAGAAGGTTTATCATTGCTGAAAATGTACTTATTGAACAAATGCTTGCAGGCTTTGGCATGAGCTACTATGCAATCTGAAGCTCCCTCCTTGGACTTAAACTAAGAAAAAAAAGCAGACATCATTTTGTCCACTTCTTTCTCAAGATCAGAGTCAGATGCTTATGTTAAGACTATTGACAAGCATGTAGACCATCCAACTTCTGGACCTGTTCCCACCATTGTTACCCCTTCGGAGGCTGACATTGAGCTGCATTTTGGTACATTTCAAATGACCAGTCAGATGACTAACTAAGGGAGAACATAGATTAGTCATCTCAAAGAGACCACACAGTCTTCCTGAGATACTGGTTAATGAGGACATCCAAGCTTCCTATATGGAGGTACATCGGAGGGCAGCCTCTTCACATATGGTTTCTTTAGAAACCTCAAAAAAAGGAAAAAAGAAAAATGAAAACATATTTTATCTCCTATTACCCCTATTCCTCAGGATCCTCCACTGGAATGGAACGACTTTTCTCAAAAACATATTAAAGCCCTTATGGCTTTAAAACCTCCACAGTTCATTCCTTCTATACTTTCTACCTCATAAAAAAGGAAGAAAGATTCTTCCTCAGAATCAAACTCTGAGTTTCTGGATTAGTTCTATCAGTTGTACTTCCTATCTGGTTTTGGGCCTGAACCTGAAGGCACCTTATCATCAGACTCACCACAAGATGAACTTTCTTTTGGGGACACAATTCAAAAGATAATGCAACATTTTAATTGGGAGGGAAAACAGCACCTAGCATCACAGAAAAGTTACTACAGTTTACTCCATATGGATATCCCCAAGCCTTCTATTATATCCTCTGCCTTAGAATTTATTTATTTATTTATTTTACATTTGTTGACCTGGCTAGTCTAGCTGGATATATGTCCATTTTCAGTAGAGGCCCGTGGAGAAAAGCTCCACAGCAGATACATACAGCTTAATATACATGTGTAAATATAGACATAAAGGGACATTAAAAAAAATACATTTAGTTATACATGGTATGAAAAGTCATATGAGTCTAGCTTATTTACATTACATAACAAAAAAGAGAGCCATGAGAGAATGACTTACAAATTAGGTATATAGAATAGAAGGAAGAAGACAAAAGGACATTTTTGACAACAGTGTTTAAATGTAGAAAAAAGGTTGGTTATGATATAAGTAGATTCAGACAGCGTTAGTACATGGACACAGCCATTGCGAGTTAAGGAATATTTTTAGATGCTTTTTGAAAAGAGGGGTAGATGAAAGGGATGTGAGATTACTAGGAAGTTTATTCCAATGGATTCCAATAGTGTTAGTAAATAGAGAATCACCTGATTTATTATTGGATTTCAGGGTAGCGGCTAGTAATTTATTGGTTGAGCGAAGGGTGCTTAAATTTTATAGGGGTTGATTAAGTTACAGAGTATGGGAGTATTTGTAGGGTGATGCAAGATTTTGTGGGTGATGGTTAGTTGTTGGAAAAGAAGCTGGTTTTGAAGTTCCAACCATTCTAGTTTATGTAGATTTTGACAGTGGTGAGTACGGAATGTGGACCCAGTGGCAAACCTGACAATGTTATTGTAAGCGGTGGCCAGCTTGTTTTGATTATTTTTAGATAGATTTGTAAAAATTGGGGAGGCCTAGAGAAGTGTGGAGAGTAGGTGAGTTTGTGCCATAGTAGTCCTGGCTACAGGTGTAAGAAATGGTTTTAGCCTATAGAGAAATCCTAGTTTTCTATTCACTGATTTGATGGTTGAATTTATGTGTGAGTCAAAGTTGAGGTTATGGTCAATAGTTATGCCTAAGAGTTTGGTAGTTGGGTCTGGTACAATTACAGTGCCATTTTTTGATGTAAGTGTGAAGTCAATAGGAGGAGACATCTGGGTAGGGGTAAACAGTAGAAGTTTTGTTTTTTTAGGGTTAAGGAGAAGACAGCGTTTAGAGAACCAGTTTTCCACTAAGGTAAATACTTTCTGGGTGTTGGACTGAAGTTCAGCAGAAGTTGCTGCAGCACAGATTAGGGTTGAGTTGTTGGCGTATTGAATACAGGTGGTTTGTGGTATAGATGTTTGCAGGTTATTGATAAAAATAGAAAATAGGAGGGGCCCCAGAATAGAGCCTTATGGGACTCCCTGTGAGATAGGAAGTAAAGTAGATAGGTTGTTGTCCCAGAGGACTGCCTGTTGTCTGTTTTTAAGATAGGATTCAAACCATTTGGCTGTTTGAATATCAATTGAAAGTGTGGTAAGTGTATCTATCATTAAGTGAAGATTCACCATATCAAAGGCTTTGGAGAGGTCTAGAAAGAGGGCAGAGGTGAGTAAGTTGTTGTTACGATTTTTATTAATCGAGTCAGAGAAAGATAAAAGTGCAGTAGTAGTACTGTGAAAAGGCCTAAAACCATGCTGGCAGTTGGCTAAAAGATTGTTTTGGAGGAGGTGATCGAGAAGTTGCTGGTGAATACATCTCTCCATGATTTTAGCTAAAGGAGAAAGTAGAGCGATGGGGCAGTAGTTAGAAAGTTCAGTTGAGTTGCCTCCTTTATGTAGAGGTATAATATAAGAGACCTTCCAAAGAGATGGTACAGTACATTCTGTGATGGTCCTATTAATTAAGATAGAGATAGGGTAAGCAAGTACTCCAGCAGCCATTTGCAGAAATTCAGCTGGAAGGAGGTCAGCTGAGGGGGTACATGGTTTTAGTTTTTGAAGCTGGGCATGGATGAGAGAGGTTGAAACAGGTTGTAATTGGAGGGGAGGAGGTAAAATGTTTTGTGAGTGTGTGTTGGGGATGCTGGCTGGTGATAAGGTACTAGCTAATGTTTGGACAGAGTCCACAAAGAAGTTATTAAAGGAATTGGCAATTTGGCTGGGAGAATTTTGGGTTAAGTTAGCTGGGGTTGGAGTTTTGGAGTGGCCAGGGTGAAGTAGGGAGTTTATAACTGACCAAAATTTTTGAGGGTTTTTGTTTTGTGTTTGTTGGAGCTTATGGTAGTGGTTCTTTTTGTCTTGAACTATTGATTTTTTTGTAGAATTTCTTAACTGTCTAAAGATTTCATGATCAGTTGGGTTTTTAGTATTTTTCCATTTCGACCAAATTCGATTTCTTTGAAGGATTTTGTTGTCTTGTCTCCTTAGTGAGCCAAGGTGTAGGTTTGTTCTTAGTTCTGACTGTTCGAGAGGGGGCATGGTGTTCTAGGATTTGCAGAAATTTATTATTAAAGTACGAGACAGCTTTGTCAAGTGGTAGGTATTTAAGGGGTGTCCAATTGCAAGCTTTGAGTTCATCTTGAAATGCTAGCTTGGTTGAGGTGTTTTTTGTTACGGACAGTTCTATAGATTGGTTATTTGGAAATGAGGGTTTTTTGTCTGATAATGAAGATGAGAGAGTGGTCACTGATATCATCAGGAAGTATACCTGATTTATAGGAAAGGGGGTTACTGTTAACTAGAATCCAGTCTAAGATAGTTTGCTTGTTGCTAGGTTTATGGGTTCTGGTAGGGGAGGTAATAGTTTGACTGAAACCATATAGGTTTATATGAGTATTAGGTTGGGAAGAGTTACAACAGTTCCAATCAATGTTAAAGTCACCAAGGATTATGGTTTCTTGTGGAAAGGATGTTGTGAGCCAATTAAGGACAGTTTCAAGAGTGTTAATGTTGTTGCCTGGAGGGATATAGGAACAAATTATATGTAATGCTTTATTAGCATTTATCTGTAGTTTAGAGATTAGGATTTCTATGCTACTGGTTGAGGGCGGTTGGGTATTTAGTGGTGTAACCTGTAAATGAGATTTATATAGTATTGCTACACCACCACCCTTTTTATTAAGGCAATCTAATCTCAAGATGTTATAACCTGGAGGGATTATATCATTATCCTTAGTATCTGGTTTAAGCCTTGTTTCAGTAAGACACAGGATGTCAAAGGAGTGTATGTGTAGAAGGGCATGAAGTTGGGTTATTTTATTATTTAGACTACGAATATTAAGGTGTCCTATGAGGAGAGAATTGTCAGAGGTATTAGAGATGTGAGAAGTGATGAGATGGTTAGTGTGGGGTTCAGATATTGTATTAATTGGGCCTGGGCTTGGATGGACATCTCCATGCAGTAATAGGAGCTGTAAAGGGCCATGAAGGTGTTTCAGGACTTTATAAAAGAGAGGGAGTTGTTTTCTAGTTTGTGGATACAAAATATGGGTTGATCTGTGAAATTTAGGAAGGAGGTAGGATGAAGATGATATTATATTCATATGGATCTCTATGGTTAGCTGAGAGATTGCAGTAGTGTGCTTTAAGGGGGGGGGTTGAAAATTAGTGGGGCTATGATGCTTATAGCAAGTGAGGTAGTGTGATAAAAATAGGGGGGTAAGAATGGTGAGAAAGAGAAGTCCATTGTTAAGGGTAGGTTTGTATGTGGTAGGCATGGCAGGGAGGAATAGGAGATAGCTACAAGGAGATGAAGGCAGAGGTATGAGCCAGTTAAAGATTAGTAATGTTAAAGGGAAAACCTGGTTAATAGGAAAAGTATATTAATGAGATATAGAAAGGGTGGGGTAGTTAGATAGGAAACATGTGATAAATGATGGCAGTAGGGGATAGGATGGATAATAGTAATGAGGAAGTGAAAGTTGATTGGATAATTGGAGATAGGGGTTTGGTTATGAGTAGTATAAGTGGAAGTGTACTGGGGGTGGGTGGGAATTGGGAATAGGGTAGGGGAGTGGAGTGAGCCCACAGGGAGAACGGAGCGGGTTGGAGCAAGTGAGAACTAGCTCACAGAAAACAATCAGTGAAATAGCAGAATACAGCCAAGTTTATGGAAGTACAAAGTGTGAGGGTGAGTTAGTTTATTTGTAGCATAGCTGGGGTTAGGACTATAGCAGAAAGAAAGAGGAAGGGGAGGATGGACTAGACAGAGTAATATAAATGGCAGGACAGAGAAGTAAAACAGATAGTTTAAGCATTAAACTATAGTAAGGATTATTTAGAAACTAAGAGGGAACCTTTGGAGGGAGAGCCCCCTAGTGGACAGAGTTTGAAATTACATTCAAATATGTAGGAGGATGAAGAGAAAAGAGGACAGGGTTAGATAACAGAATATAGGAGAGCTAAATACCCTAAGGGGGAGAGGGGAGGTAGGCTGCTGGGTACCTGGTTTAGGTAGGAGAGTAATACGAAGTACTGCACTATAGCAAAAGACTAGGTTATAGTTACAATACAACTTCACAATTTAGTAGAGTGGTCAGACATACTTTCACTGAGTCTTTGGATGGAGGGAGTTTGTGAAAATAGGACAGAAGCTTCTTTAGCTTGTAGTTTGATAGTTGAAGTTATATTGGGGGTTCTTGCAGGGTATGCAGGTAGGATACCCAGGTCTTACAGCAGAAAACTTTAGAAGTTTCACTGAGTCCTTGGATGGAGGGAGTTTGTGAAAACAGGACAGCAGCTTCTTTAGCTTGTAGTTTGATAGTTGAAGTTATGTTGGGGGTTCTTGCAGGGTAGGCAAGTAGGATACACAGGTCTTACAGCAGAAAATGTTTAGAAGAGTAATAGCGGCAGACCCACTGGGCCAGGGAAACACAGCAGCCAGAGGAGAGTGAGCCTAATAAGGATGGCGCCGCACTAGGCAATCCATCTTTATACTTTTAGGAGCTTTGGAGGACATATTTCTTCTAGCTTCTTTAGTAAAAGAGCCTAAGCTCCCTATGCCTAAACAGCCCAATAGGTCCTATAAAGTCCCAGAAATATTTGTGTACAAGTCCTTCATCAGATAGCTCTGCAGTGGTGCAGCAGTTAGCATTGTCGCCTCACAGCAAGAGGTTCTCCCATTTCATTCTCAGCTGGAGCACCTTCTGTGTGGAGTCTGCATGTCCTCCCCATGGTTAAGTGATATCTAAAGACATGCAGGTAGGTGGTGCGTGAAAGGGTGTGCCTTCTTTGAAGGCTGGGCATCGGGCTGGCAACTCGGCACCGTAAAAATCCACTGCCAATCCTTAGCAGACCGGAGTTCCGCTGTGGCAACCCCTAATTGGGAAAAGCCAAAAGAAAGTCCTTCATCAGATCCTGCAGTTATTTCTATGGACTCATGCAAACCATCTAAACTTCTTCAATGTTCAAATGCCTTACCAACTAATAAAGATAGTAGTTATATGCAGGTATAGAAAGAAAGTTTATGATTCTGTCACATTAGCTTTCTGTGATATTAATTATAAAATAATTATAAAACCTACATAATTATGAACCTGTTATCCATCTTTGACAGTATGTCTAGGCTTATTCATAATCTTTCTGAGAGAGACTATGGACATGCCTTTCAGAATATGATTTTGTCTGCTTCTCAGGTTGCACATTACCCCTCTGAGTGTAAGCAAGATGTTGCAGAGGCTCTGGAAGCCCCAGAATTCATGGCATCCACAATACAATGATTCCTTTTGCCAGACTTCATAAAAGGAAAATTCAGTAGTACCTAAAAATCTGTCTGGGCACAACACTGTCAGACTCTGTCATTCACAATTCCTCTCTTGCCTTTCATGCAGAAAAAATGCTTTGCTGAATCAATTAACTCAAGACTGGTAAATACAGGCCTATTTTACTATGATTCCTTACAAAGAAGCCAAAAGAGTAGATGCCTCTTTCTTAGTAAAGAAAGGGAAATTTCTGTATGCCTTTCCTCTCCTTACCCTCATGCAAAAAATGTCCCTGAATATTCAGAAGGGCAATCCCAAAATTATTTTA